>NC_092412.1:236374710-236674710 GCF_040894005.1 Engystomops pustulosus
TTTAAGAGTACCGTACCAGGACCCGAAACCCCATTAGTAAACTCTTAAATGCCCCGTTAAGACGACAAAGTTACTAGTGTGCACGCCCGTTTCAAAGAGTGTTGCCATTTTAGGTAACTTTGCCAGTGGCATTTAAGGAGTTAACGCCCATGATCTGGGACCGTACTGACAGTGAGCATTAACATTGGGGGGTTGTTGAGTTTGAGCTGCATTAATCAGCAAATCCTCAAAGTTTGTTATGAGTCAGAACTTTGCAGTTCATGTCCGCTCAACAATAATCACCTAACATTAGGGTGTGTGATAACAAAATAATATTGGACAGTTTCCCACCATAGGAGGCTATATGTGAAGTCATCACCCAAGCTGTCCTAGATGAAAAGTAAAACAATGGTTCTTGTAGTCTAAGAAGTCAACAATTGATTATGAGAGATGGATTAGGAAATTTATTGAGACATGAAGCTTTCTACTGACCATTTTTTCTACTAAGTCAGCAAAGGGGAGGCTGAGAGCAATGGTGCGCCCCTCGGGAAACCCCTCCGTCATACGTCTATTTCAAATAGGAGAGATATGGGATATGTTTTATTTTTAATTTGAAATAGATGGTTTTATTATTAAAAAAAAAAAAAACTCTTTGGCAATGCATACACTATTCTCTACGGGGACATGGGGGAGCCAGAAAAAGGGCTCCTGATGTAAGGTTTCCTTTAAAGCTCATGGGACAAATACTTACCATTGGACCCATGATACCCATTCTTGTCAAATTGCATTTAAGCAGTTCTAACTTATTACTCATATTCTCATATGGACATTGACATTTAATTTAATTCATCTGTCATATATATATATATATATATATATATATATATATATATATATATATATATACACATTTCTTTAATTGGATGTTATTAAAAAAAAGTATCTGTCTGAAGATAATTTCCCATAAATGTAGTCATGTTATCCGTTAGAAACAAGGTAGTTGTTCTTGGATACGACCACCGCTGCTGGAGTGATTGCATAAAAAATATTGTTTTTGCATATGAAATAGCCGTGAGTTACTGTATACCCCACAGCCGTTCTGCGGTAATAAACACTGAATACATGTGGTCGGGCAATGATGCATCTCTGGCCACTGCTGGAACAGAGCGAGTTGGTCGGATCCAAAGACGACTATCTCATTTGTAAGTGACAAGATGACTACATTTATGTGAAATTTTCTTCACACAGTTACTTTTTTTTAATAACATGCAATTGAAGAAATATATGGACAGGCAGGTCCAGGTTTGTTCTTAAGTTTAATTTGTATGTAAGTTGGAACTGTATATTTTATAATTGTAACTCCAGAAAAATTTTTTCAGTCTCTGTGACAATTGGATTTTGAAAATGTTGGTTTATCATAGGAACCAGAATTAACAATAAAGCTTCATTACAGACAACTGTTATCGCTGTTGATTGTAGCCTGAGGCTAAAGTACAGTAAGTTACCAATATCCAGAGAACCGTTTGTAACTAGGGGTCGCCTGTAAGTCGGGTGGTCTATATAGGTCGCTTGTATTTGCATTAAATTAAATGTGAATGCCCAAAGTAGAATACTTCTTTAAGCATCACCTTGCAAGAACCAGTGTCTTGAATTTTTAGGGATAGTAAAATATCGATTTTTTGTATTTATTATTTATTTAGTTTGGGGACCTCAGATTAAATTATTCACAGAAATCTATAAATATACTATTATTTGTTTAGTGTTGGTTGGAGTTTGTCTTTAAGAAAACTGTCATGAAACAAAAACTCCCATATATCTGCTGCTCGCCCCTCACTACCCGAGTTCATTCGGAATGGCTGCACTAAATGTATGCTATAATTTACTTGTTTTTCTCCATTTATATACAACTTGCTGAGCTCGATTTTCTTGTTATTGCTTTTCCCCTGCTGCAGTCGGAGACCTGTATTGACTTTGATGTTATATGTTATTTGTTTTTATGATTAAGGGGAAAGAGCAATGTTACACTGGTAGCATTTATATTCGGCATGGTGGTGGCGATTCAGGCTTTCTCTCATCTGCCGGGAGTTTTTGTAAGAACAATGCACCATGGACTTATTATATTGAGCGTACAGTATTTTCATGTTCATATAATGAAAACAGAATACGGCGTTTTCTTTAACAAAATAGTACAAAGTTATAAAATGGCATCAACAGCATCTAATATGTCATTCTTGGAATGGTTCTTATTTTTTGTATAACATCGTTTAAAAAACACAAAAATATTTTTTCATTGATTTTCTATGTAAACTATAGCATTTTTTTTATTACTCTTCTAACTGATTGTTAAAATAGAGCACCACTAATTTTTGCCAGTTCATCAGTTTTTTGGATACGTTTTCATAAGTTAAAATTCCCAGAACAAGTGAAAATCTTCCCAATATACATCTCTATGTCATTTTCACTCTTGGTTTTGGCTCACTATAACTGATGCAAAAAACATATTAAACAGTTGAAATGGGAAATAGCTTTATGATTAATTATTATTATTGATAGTAATTATAATGTTAATAATAACAATAATAATAATAATAATAATATATATGTATTATTATTATTATTATTATTATTATTATTATTATTATTATCGATAATAACAATAAGGGGGAAAGAGCAGCTTTACATTCACCTATGGCCAAAGAATGATCCACCTCAAGCTTTATATATATAGAAATTATTATTAGTATAATTATTATAAATAATAATAATATTAATACTAATTAATTAATAATAATAATAATAATAGTTCATCATAAGGCTAGTTCACATTTTAACTGTTTAATTACTTATTCATTGCTATTAATATTATTATCATTATTGATAATAATTATTATAATAATATTTATTTCTATATATAAAGCTTGAGGTGGATAACACAGGATCATTCTGTGGTCATAGGTGAATGTAAAGCTGCTCTTTCCCCCTTTCTGGTCTATAAAAGTCACCTATGTTAGAGAACAAGCCAAAAACATCTTCCTTCAAATTGGCCCATTGGTCTAAGTCCGAAATCTTCGTGTCATCTCAGAAGAAAATTCTAAAAAGATGAAAAACACTATAAAAATACGAAAACATATTATTATTGTATTATTATTGTTGTTGTGTTTTTTTTCATTATTATATATAAAGCTTGAGACAAATAACACAGGATCACACTGTGGCCAAAGGTGAATGTAAAGCTCCTCTTTCACCTATCTGGTCTGCGTTAGAGAACATGCAGCAATCTAATGTCTAACTTTAGTCTAAACAGCAGGAATTATTAGATAAATATGGATCCATTGAGTTGCACCACGAGTTGTGGTGCAAATGTGGAAATGTCTAAAAGAAGTATGCAAAAAAAAAACTGCATTGCAAAAAAAAATGTGACTTTTTTGTTCTAACATTTAGAAGAAAAGTAGTGAAAAATCTCCCCCAACTTTAGAGATCAATACAAGTCATAGAATGAAGTTCAGTAGCTGCCGAGATTTATGTTTTGACACATTTATATACTTTTTAGCTACTTTATCTTTCTCATCCTAATCATAGATTGTGTAATTGTATAGTTCTCCTATTCTTATGGTAAAGACTGCAGAGGTCCCCATTCACATGTGGCATTCTTGTCTTTGTACGGGCCTCCGTGAACATCTGTTCCCGTCTTTGTAATGGTTAAGCTTAAAGAACCAGATCGCCATCAGCTTACAGTTCAGCCTTGTAGCGTATAAATTTAAGTCACAGATGGAATAACATATTTTATAGCTTATTACTTTAACCTTTTCTGAAAGTCACACATGAAACAAATGTGCCCATGAAGTCTATCGACAGTCCCCCTATAATGAATGGGCCTACAATTTCCTAGAAACAAGTTAAGGGGATAAATCATGTTGGGTCCTTTTTTTGCACTGCACCTTTAAAGGGATGAGTGATAGACTATGAAATCATGGCTGCTTACAAAAACCAGTACGGCAAAAGTTGGGCTGTGTATAATGAGTTGTTTCTGGAGAAAATCAAAGCGTAATGGTAGGATATTTTTTTTTCTAGTTGGCTACTTGACGTGCAAATTCATCTTCTGGGGACAAATGACTCTTTAATTCACAACGAGATGTAAAATAAAACTTTCGCTCTTAAAGGGAACCTGTCACCAGATTTCACCGGATATGAAATGTCCTTTCAAGAATTCCTTCTTTTATGCGAAATTTTACCCATTTAGCTATAAAAATCTTCTCTGAAATCAAGTAAAATTTTCCTGAGATGAGCCAAATTTAGAGGGTACAGTGAGGGTGTTGCTTCAAATGACCCCCATCTTCGGTTCTTTGGTAACTATAAACTTGTTTTTGGTGTCATATGAAAGAAAAAATGAAATCTAAAACAAGAGATTCTAAACTTTTAATATAACACCAACAGCATGTCCCTAAATGCTAAAAATAAGGACCTATGAAGTGACACCTGACTGTAGCCACTACAATTGACTCAGCTTAGGTAATATTTGACTCTTCTCAATAGCACATGATTTTGGAGGTGATTTTTCATAGATAAATGGGTAAGATTCACATAAAACAGGGAATTATCAAAGGGACTTTTCATACCCTACCTGTGGGGTGAAAAATTTGTGTTAGAGTCTTTTTAAATAAGGACCCTGTGAGGCTCTAGAGAGGAAGCTGGAGCTTAGATTAGCCCCCTGTTCTCTTTCTTCATGGTTCTAACTTCCACAAACTATGCATTACATAAATTAACCATAAGTCTGAAATAGTAACCTGCCTCCTACAAAGATGTAGTATTGAAGCTATAGAAGCAGTAACTAAAACATATTGGGGCAAATTTACTTACCCGGTCCTGTCGCGATCCCCGATCCGGACGGTCCGACGAAAATGAAGTCCGGCACGATTCAAATAGCTGATGCGCCCGAGTTCCTGCATCCGTCGCTTCCTGCCGAGGTCCGCCGGAGTTCACCTTCTTCGAAAATGCGCTCCATGGACCCTAAATGAGCCCCATCATGTCTAAGCTATTGCATCAAAACTACATGGTCCATTACATAATTCATGGCACCTCTGATTGCAGAAAACCCTTTCTGGTCACTTTACTACTTGTATCAACACTGAACGAGAGACAAATTTAGGATTGTTCCATTACCAGTGGTCTTCATTCTGACCACTTCAACAGTTATTCAAGGTTCATCTGGAAAGAAAGGTTTTCATAAGCTGGACCTGGAGTGTTCAGTGCTAAATTGCCCTTATTTTAAAAAGTGATGACTATGTAAGGTGAACTTTAAAGAGAACTTCACTTCAGAGAACTTTAAAGAGGTTGTGTCAAAATGATGACTTATCCCCTATCCACAATTGTCTAATCGATGAGGTGTCTCCAGCAATTTAACCATGATAAACCAGGGTATTTCTTTAAATTTGCTACATTTACTTCTCTGGATCTTCACTAGAACTTCTACAATTTCTCCGAATTGCTGGGTTCCTTCCATTTAAATCACATGAAATCAGAAATGCATCCCCTATCCCAGTGTTGGTGAACCTTTTAGAGACCAAGTGCCCAAACTGCAACCAGAAACCACTTATTTAACGCAAAGAGCCGACCCAGCAATTTAAGCAATAACTTATTGCTCCCTGCTCTTCCCCGGTTTCCATCGAATCGGCCTCCTAAGAACACCAACACAGTTTAAAGAAGGAGGCCAAATTCAGAATCATTGTAGTTTTGCTCCAAGGTCCCTCTGTACAGGAATATTTATGGGTCCAGTAGCAGGACCTACAATGATAATCCGGCCCTGTCCACACCTCACTCTTCCTACAGTCCCAAGCAGCCAAGGACGTGTTGCTTTAAATGAGTGCTGAAAACAGTATATTTTAAATTGCCTAGGGCTGTAGGAAGATTCTTTGAGTCCTGCCTGGTGAACTCTTTACCCTGGGTATGGATTTGGTGCCCACTGAGAGGGCTCTGAGTGCCACCTCTGACTTACGTGCCATAGGTGCCAGCATTGCCTTGATGGATAGAAGATGAGTGACTTTCTTGAGGCACAACCTATAATTATTACAGTATTTGCTCATTCCTTGAGTCTTTTTGTCTTATAAATCTCAGAAATTCCTAGGCTTCGATATCCCATTTGTAACCCCCCATTCCCAGTCTCTGAGCCATTTGTGACCTCCTATCAATAGAACTATGGAACTTCTGTTTTATACAATCAATGACATTCACAGGTGTTTTTCGTTCAGCACCCGTCAGCCCGAGCACTTGGTTATATCATTGACAGACAATCTAGAGTAGAAGTTCCAGTAAATCATTTCCAACTCCCCGGACTGTGAACGGCATAAGATTTCATGGGACATGCTATACTGGAAATCACGCTCATGCTTTTCTGCTGTGTAATGGAAATTGCATACCAGGAACTTAGATCACCAATACATTAGATACCGAGCACTGGACTGTTGTGTATGTATATAATACGCTGGTGATGTAATTGCTTTTACAGTCTTGTTGTTTTTAGGAAGCAGGATGAAAAAGTTTTAAGTTTTTTTAACCGGCCAATGAGATTTGATGATATAACTAGTTATGTCCACTATACATACAATAATTTCTTTAAATTTGATAATATATTGTTGTTTCTTGTGATTGTCTTCATTTAAGCTACAGTTATATTAAAATCGTCAAATAAAGCATTACTACAAATAAGAGAGTAAGCCAAGATTACTCAAGAACATTTTACAGAAATTTGGGGGGTTTGTTAAAAAAATCAGGCAGACCTGTACATTATTGTGTTACAGTACATGTTTTTTAGGAGTTGATAAGGAATTTAGCCTATTCCCAAGATTGCCTATGAATGATTGTGGGAAGCCTACACCTATTGTCTTATTCGGCCCAGAATAAACCCAAAGAAGAAATAAATGTTTACTGGTCAGAAGCTGTAAGTGTCAGAGTTGAGCCAGCAAAAATTATATTTGACCATTGCAGAAAATGTGCAGAATATGTGAAGTTTTTAGGCTGAATTGAACTGATGATCGGTGCGGGGTCCATGATTTGGACCCTCAATAATCAGACATTGGTGGACATATTGGTCAATATAAATTTCCTTTAATTGTTTTGAATACTTTCTGACAGTTCCTGTGCCATATGTAACAAAATAGATGGGCTGAATGGAAAATAAAATAAGATTATGTTTATTATGCCTGATGGGATTATATTTAGTCAAACTGCAACATATAAGAAAAAGTAACATAATACTAATAATACAGACAATACAATAAAAAAATGTAAAGACAAGGCATAGTAAAAGTGGTAAGACTTAAAGAATAAAATAGCAAGAATAAGATGAAGATAGGCTTGAATAAATATAATAGGCTGGTTCTGGAACTGGAACCACCCACTAAACACACTGTATATGTAGCCACGAGTTCATAGGGTGATGATGTTCATTATTAAAGATACTTTTACATTTCAAGACCATGTGCTCCTACAGAACAGTGTTCCACCACTTAAGGCCTCTTATTCATGCGTGATTGCCGGGCCTTAACTCGGCCAAGCATGTGGCCAGGTGCAGGAGTGAGGAGTGCCCCTCACCCCTTCTCTCTCCATAGAAAACCAAACAGTGTCCACCTATCTAGTTCATGCTGTGGTGAGACACAAAGTTCTCACTGCACCTTAACCAAGTGCCTTATACCTCTATGGGGGTCATGGTCTGGCCACAAATGTCATGGCCAGATCACCACCCCCATAACGGTTGTGTGCATGAGGCCTAAGCTGCACTTTGAAGATGGCACCTGCTTTTTAATACCCTTCCTCCATTTGTTGTCTTCATTTACTGAAACATGGGCCCTACAAGGCTGCCACATTAAAAAAAAACCATGGAGGTCATAATTATAGACTGATAGAAGTCAGTCAATAAGGTCTGATTCATATTAAAGACATCCCTGGAACACAAGCAAAAAAGTCTCCCAGCTGCCATCTTGTTTACTCGATTCATGATGATGTCAATTTAAATTCTTATCTAGTGCCACACCTAGGTACTTTTAACATGACAAACGTTCTAGTACAACGTCACCTATCATCAGTGGAAAAACTTGCAGATGTTGGTTACGGGGGAGAAGCAGAGGTAAAAAGTTAGGGATGTCAACTTTGTTAAAAATTTTACTTAAAACCCTGTAGACCCACATTATCATACCCTTCTATTTCATAAATACTAATGGTGATATAACATGTTTTCCAATTCAATGATGAAGACTTTTGCGCGCCATGAGTTTCGTGTTTCCTTGCTGTAGCCATAAAGATGTGAAGTCCAGTTACTAATGTACAATATAATGTATTCTGCATTGAAGTTTCCGTTAAATGAAGATAATCTAATTATCGAAAGTAAAATAATTTTGGCTCCCTTTTCCAGGCTTGAATGCCTTATTTCTTTAGTCAATGTTGTTCTTGGTATTGTTTGGTTTCAATAGCAGCTATTCAATGGGGTGAGATGCAATCAGGAGACGGAGCCTATATTCCCGTTGCATTGTAAATAAGCGGACGTGATTGATGTCGCCATTATTCCCGTCCATCACATGGTCGTATGTAAACATCTCAGTGGCACAAGTTGTTTTTCTGTGTTTATAATGAGACTTTTATTACATTAGAGAAAAATCATGCGGCCGTATGAATGTTAATTGGCAGTATATACTCTTTAAAGATTTGGTTTTTCTAAGAGCGAGGTCTTAAGAGGTACATTCTGAAAGCTTAATGTAGGACGGTGTAGGCCAAGAACAACACTTGTAGAATTTCTTTGGTTTCACTGAAGTACGGGCCAAATTAGAAAGCTGTCCAATTTAAGTATATGCGAAAACTCACTGGAAGGTAAAATAGCCGAATGTTAGACTGAAGCCGACCGTAAAGAAGCTCGTAACATTCATTTACATTTCTGTGAACCTGAACAATACGCCTTGGGTCTCTAGAGATATATTTCATATTCTGGCCCCAGGGCTTATCTAAGTGTTAAAATAATAAGGTATCCATAATTGTTTCTAACTTTGACCTCGTGAAGGTTACCACCAAAATTTATTCCACCAAGGTCAAGTATCAATAGTATCGCTGTGTAAAAAAAACTTGGAAGACTGAGACATATCATGTAACCTGTCTCATAATTCTTGGTCAATTTTTCTAGACTCTACGGTTTAATGAAATGGAAGTTAGATCTGTGTCATGTCCCATCTTTTGTTCATGGTGGCATATTTTCGGGACAAACATGGGTGTATAGAAAACTTTCAGAAATATCTAATAATATTTAGAATATTTGACCTCATTTCTAATGCTTGATGTGAGACTTATACTAGATATTGTCACTTATCATGGATACAACACAGTTTTAGAGGCAGAGTTACAAGTGGGAACATTTACCGAATAGAGAGAGAGACAACAAAGTGAATGTGATTTTGTGAAAATCTGCAAATATTATTGATGGTCTTTCGTTTTTTTAATATCTGATCAGGCATGACATAAAGAATGGAGCTGGAAGCCCCCTTGCAAGGTCAAGATACAATTGAAGTAAATAAAACCTGTAAATAGAAGCAGAGCCATCGGCTTCTAGCTCCAAGCATTACATTGCTGTCATTTTTTCAGGCCACAAACCACTCATCGCTTGAAAAAGGCTCAAATATAACCAAAACATCTCTATCACGTGGCATGGGATAAATAAGGAGCAATTTTTATTTCAATTGTTGGGAGTTCTGGAATTTTATTTATATATGTACCTATCTACCGTCTATCTGTCACGGGTGCTCCTGCGACCAACATCCCGGGTCGCAGGTGCACCTGTGCCCCTCTCCGAGGCACCCGCTCCTCCTGGCTTTACTCACCTCTCCACCCTCCTGCTCCCATCCTGGCTTTCCAGGAGCCGGGGGCGCGCACGCCGGCGCTTGCAAATTTAAAGTGCCCCTGATTGGTGTTGCTCACTTCCCAGAATTAAAAGCCGGCTCTTCCCAGCATTCCCCGTCAGAACTTCGTGCTCTATGCCGTTGAGAAAGCTTTGTCTCGTATCTTGTGCCTGTGATTGGATTCCCCGTTGTGAACCCGGACTTGCTCCTCCGCTGCCTGCCCTGACCTTCTGCTCTGCCTCTGATCCTGAGCCTTTGCCGCCTGTCTTGACCTCCAGCCTTTCCCCAACCACAAACTTCCCTGCCTTCCCTGTAACTCGCCTTGGCTGCCACCAAAGTCAAAGTGTGGAACAACCTAGTGGTACCAATTTGTAGCAAGTCCAACCCACTTTGCAGTGGGCTCTGGTGAAAACCGGGTGCCATTTAGATTCTGGTCGCAGGTGTCGGCTTGTGTCATTGTCCGCGATGGTCCAGTGGTCTAGCTATCTACCTACCTATCTATCGATCTGTCTTTCTTTATATCTATTCATCTATCTATCCATCTATCTATCCATCTATCTAACTGTCGGTCTTTCTTTCTTTCCATCTATCTACTGAGTAATATCTATCTAACATCTATCCATCCATCCATCCATCTATCTTTTTGTCTATCTTTATAGCAATCATTTAGCAATCTCTTGAAGACTCTAATTCCATTTGGTGAAGCAAAAACGTAACAATTATTTATCTTTAGTTTGTACTTTTCTATTTTCACTTGAAGAAGGTAATTAATTCCAGCTTCCAGAATTCAGAGCCTTTCCCTCAGTCAGCAGCACATGACAACACATTTCAAAGCTTCCCACATTAAAGCTCTATGGGGCCAATTCAAATTAAGAAAGGAGAACATTTCATCTGTGTTTCTAAAAATACAAGCCATGTGCTACATACAGGGAAGGAAGGAAACCCCATCATTCCTACAAATGGATCCTGAACCCATTTGGGACAATAAATGGTGAATTAAAGTCGCCTTCCCGTTATAATTATAGAAATATACAAGGTTTTTGGAGGGATTATAATTGTTTATTATTATTAAATTATTTATTTATAGATTTCTACTTCGTTACCTCTTTTCGTGTTGAATGTAGTCTTTATGTATTTGAAAAAACTAGCCTGTTCATCTCCAAAAGACGCGTATCCGTAGAATAAGGGGCCACAGTGATAGTTTTTCCCTTAATGGGATCCCCTTTAAGGAAATACTAAAAAACCATTTAAAACTCATAACATTGACCTTTTAAGGCCCCTTTCACATGGTCCTTGCGGAGACACCAGCTGCAAGTTTGCGGACAGATATATGTTCCCATAGACGGCTATAGTGCCAGGCGGAACATTGACCACATACGTGTGGCACCATGCCATACCATGCACAGGGAAAAGATAGAGCATACATCTTTAACTGTTTGTATGGCTGGGCACCATACATCACAATGGAGAGGGGATGGGTGAGCAGTGCTCACCCCTCCTCTTCTCCAGCGCACTGCTATGTGCTTGCCCAGGCTATGGCCACTAAAGCATATGGCACTGTGCTAGTAGCCTAAATCTGTGAATGTGGTGGGCGCACATTAGGACCCAGTGGATTCCAAGATAACAGAGCAGAACAAACTGCGATAGGGAAGGGAGCAATAATCAGCCGCATCGGCACACACTATGATGTCAGTTTGCGGCTGGCACCATGGTGCCTGCGATGGACCGGGAGGGTCTTGTAGGCTATAGACTCGAGGGGGCAGGCAGGTGGGCTATATACTCCAGGGGGCTGGCAGGCTATATACTTGATGGGGCTGGCTATATACTACAGGGGCTGGCTGGCTATATACTCCAGGGGGCTGGCTGGCTATATACTCCAGGTGGCTGGCAGGCTATATACTGGGGGGGAGGTGACCAATGCATTTCCCACTCTCAGCTTATACACGAGTCAATAGGTTTTTCCAGTTTTTTGTGTCAAAATTAGGGGTCTCGGCTTATACTCGGGTCGGCTTATACTCGAGTACATACGGTTACAATAAATCTTGATTGCAGATACCTATGATAACTCGTACAACTGATCATTGTAGCCTTAGGCTAAAGTACAGTAAATTACCAATATCTAGAGGTGCGTTTGTAACTAAGGGTCATCTGTAAGTTGGGTGTTCTTAAGTTGGGGACTGCCTGTATATATATGAAAAACAAGATTCTTAACTTTTTAAACTTTTTCTTATCATAGACACCCACTTAAATTTTGTTTCTCATTTTTTCTACTTTGAACATCAGGTTTCTGCATCCATATTCCTGGTGATGTGTTAATACAAATTTAAAGATTTTTCTTTTTAATATCCCCGCGCTATATCTCTCAGCATGGAGCTTTGTCATTTAACCCATTAAACTATAGAGTAATGCAGATGTAAGTCCGTGCACTCGGCCAAACTCAATATAATTTAACACTAAAGTCTAATCCTGCCTGAGCGCGGCTCTCATAGAGTCCTATTAGTGATCGCTCCTTAGGATACATCTTCTATTTTCTTTAGATATGTGTAATGAATCTATGCATTTTCCTCCTTTTGATGCTTTAGATGCCTCTTGCAGTATTGATTTGTGGGATAACCTTGAGAGCTCGGATATAATGACCCATCGATTCCTTATGTAAGCTCAGTGTTCAGTTATTACCAGTTATGAAAGAGAAAATATAATAAACTACAAAATCTGTGTATAACTCCCATATATGTATCGTTTAAAGATACAGGCTATTGGGAAATGGTTAAAGACTGACTTTATTAACTTGGTTTTGATAATCCCTCTCAAATCTTTCCAGACTATGATTCAGTGGCCTACCTAAGACCCGCATATCAAAATTTTGAATAGGGCACTTTCATCACTACTTAGTATTGGATAATAATATCAACAGTGATATCACAGTACAGGGATAATACATACAGTGATGTCACAGTACAGGGATAATACTCACAGTGATGTCACAGTACATGGATAATACACACAGTGATGTCACAGTACAGAGATAATACACACAGAGATGCCACAGTACAGGGAGAATACACTCAGTGATGTCACAGTACAGGGATAATACACACAGTGATGTCACAGTACAGTGATAATACACACAGTGATGTCACAGTACAGGGCTAATACACACAGCGATGTCACAGTACAGGGATAATACACACAGTGATGTCACAGTACAGGGATAATACACACAGCGATGTCACAGTACAGGGATAATACACACAGTGATGTCACAGTACAGGGATAACACACACAGTGATGTCACAGTACAGGGATATCACACACAGTGATGTCACATTACAGGGATAATACACAAAGTGATCTCATAGTACAGGGATAATACACACAGTGATGTCACAGTACAGGGATAATACACAGTGATGTCACAGTACAGAGATAATAGACACAGTGATGTCACAGGATATGGATAATACACACAGTGATGTCATAGAACAGATATAATACACAGTGATATCACAGTACAGGGATAATACACACAGTGATGTCACAGGATATGGATAATACACACAGTGATGTCATAGAACAGATATAATACACAGTGATGTCACAGTACAGGGATAATACACACAGTGATGTCACAGTACAGGGGTAATACACACAGTGATGTCACAGTACAGGGATAATACACACAGTGATGTCACAGTATAGAGATAATAGACACACTGATGTCACAGTACAGGGATAATACACACAGTGATATCACAGTAGAGAGATAATACACACAGTGATATCACAGTAGAGAGATAATACACACAGTGATATCACAGTCTAGAGATAATACACACAGTGATGTCACAGTACAGGGATAATAAACACAGTGATGTCACAGTACAAGGATAATACACACAGTGATGTCACAGTATACAGATAACACACACAGCGATGTCACAGTACAGGGATAATACACACAGTGATGTCACAGTACAGGGATAATACAAACAGTGATGTCACAGTACAGGGATAATATACACAGTTATGTCACAGTACAGGGATAATACACACAGTGATGTCACAGAACAGATATAATACACACAGTGATGTCACAGTACAGGGATAATACACACAGTGATGTCACAGTACAGAGATAATACACACAGTGATGTCACAGTACAGGGATAATACACACAGTGATGTCACAGTACAGGGATAATACACACAGTGATGTCACAGAACAGGTATAATACACACAGTGATGTCACAGTACAGGGATAATACACACAGTGATGTTACAGAACAGGGATAATACACACAGTGATGTCACAGTACAGGGATAATACGCACAGTGATGTCACAGTACAGTGATAATACACACAGTGATGTTACAGAACAGGGATAGAGGCAGCTGATCTATGAAGATGTTCAGGCATTCTTACACACAGAGAGATAATACACACAGTGATATCACAGTCTAGAGATAATACACACAGTGATGTCACAGTACAGGGATAATAAACACAGTGATGTCACAGTACAAGGATAATACACACAGTGATGTCACAGTATACAGATAACACACACAGCGATGTCACAGTACTGGGATAATACACACAGTGATGTCACAGTACAGGGATAATACACACAGTGATGTCACAGTACAGGGATAATACACACAGTGATGTCACAGTACAGAGATAATACACACAGTGATGTCACAGTACAGGGATAATACACACAGTGATGTCACAGTACAGGGATAATACACACAGTGATGTCACAGTACAGTGATAATACACACAGTGATGTTACAGAACAGGGATAGAGGCAGCTGATCTATGAAGATGTTCAGGCATTCTTACACTTAAATGATTCTTTATTGTACATATTAAAAGTGTGAACTGAAATCCCTGGCAGAGAGGAGGCTTAAGGACTTCTGGTCCTTGGTGAAGATTTCTGCCCAGGTATTTATAATAGCCAGAACCTTTCCTTACAGAACTTCACCTGTGTCTCTGTATTTACTTACCTCTTCACCTTCCTGCAAATCTTAGTTATCCTTAGTGTTATCCTATTACAGATAATATGTTACCATGGACTGTATTTTATTATAACCTTTGCAGTATCTTTTTATCCTCATTTCTGTATTATATACTCAATTATATAGTAATTGGATTTTATTACTGAATTTGTCTTACTTATGTCTTTAACCTTTGACTATATGTGGCCAATTACGGCATATGTTGCTTTTATATTATGTTTTTTTATTAGAATATTATTTTAATATGAATTGATAAATTGATCTATATAACTGATGATTTTTATTTTATTTAAACTCCCATAGACTTATGGTGCAAAGTCTACCTTAAATCCCCTCACCTTAAATAAGATGATTTCTCGTGAAAATGATTTCAAAGGCCAATACAATTGCTATATGTCACGGGGGCGCTCCCGCTACCCATCTCTTGGGTCGGGGGTCACCTGTGCCCCAGCACCTCGTCACCCTGACTCACCTGTCCGTGTTCCTGTTTCTGCTCCGGCAGTCAGGCGTGCGCGTCCCCGCCTCCTATGGCGTGTACACGCCGGATCCCGGAAATTTAAAGGCCCAGTGCACTAATGATTGGCATTGGCCATTCCCAAAATACTTCATAAGCCAGCCTCTCCCTACACACCCCACCAGATCTTTGTGCCTTATAGCCATTGAGAAATCTTGCTCCTGGTACCCCGGTTCCGTTATTGACTCCGATCCCGTGCTGCCTGCCCTGACCTACCGCTACGTCCCCGACTCCGATCCTGTGTTGCCAGTCTCAACCTCCTGCCTGTCCCGCCCACGAGGCTTACAACTCTGTACAACGCCTTGGCCGCCACCGCGTGGAACAACCTGGTGGATCCACGCCACAGCAAGTCCAACCTGCTCTGCGGTGGGCTCTGGTGAAAACCAGGTGCCACTTAGACTCCAGTCCCAGATGTCAGCTTACATCATCGTTTGCGCTGCTCCAGTGGGTCCACTGTGATTTATGATTTGGGTTTTTGGGGGTACATTAATTGGCCTCCAAGTTCTATAAATCAACTACTAATTTTCTTCTTGGCAAAGTCATATATTTTCTTATAGTAGTTACATTTTAGTAGCAAAAGAAGGACAATATCTAGGTAATGCCATGAAGCATTGAGACATTGGGTTAAAAAATGTCCAGAAGCAGTTTTATCCCTAGGTATTGGCTCTAGAGACCTGTGTAATTATTATGTGTTACTAATAGCAGCAGGGCTGTTAAAATGCATTGTTATTCCAGGGTTGTAGCAGGACTTGGTGCATTGTGGTGTACTTTTGTGAGAGATACCACAGAACAGCCCTCACTTAACTGTGTAAGAGCAGTAGCAGGCTTCTGGTTAGATATTACAGGTTGGGGGTTGGGGTGCAGTTTTGTATCAGTCGTTTTTATTGATGATATACAGGTACAAATTGCAGGACTCGCAGGTCCAAAACATCTTCATTTAGCAAGGCCAAACACAGAGAATTACAATGCCAAAATTATAAATGGGGGGGGGGAATGTAACAGAGGGTGTATCATGGGACAACGTAGACATTTCGGTGTAAGGGAATGGGGCAAACACGAACAGTTGGGCTCGTTACATAAATATACAAACCTAAAGATGGTGTAAAGCTTTTTCAGCCCCAAAACGTGATACAGGGATAAGGGGGACAGTAGCGAGTCATATAAAGGATAAAAATGTGGGGGGATTGCCTAAAGTCCAGCCATGGAGTCCAGGTTTGCAGGTGGGAGTATCAGTTGCCCAAACTGAGAGTTTTTGGCCTTGAATACTGCAACTGGTAGAATATATGTCAGTAGGACAGCCGGGTCATTCTCTAGAAGATGGCCCGTCAATTCCGCAATCAACTTCTATACCTGGGCCCAAAATGTTTGCAATAGTGTGCATCCCCATCATAAGGCGGGCGGTTTTAATGTCGAGATCAAAGAACAAGACATTGTGATATGCCACATCCCCAGTCTTCCAAGTCCAGCTACAATCCTTTAATATAAATGCTTTTTTGCAGTCCTGCTACTACTTACAATGACTGATTACATTAAATTTAAGCACAATTTACTAGTCAACAAAAAATCCAACTTTCATAAGTTAGTATCAATGCTTCAGTAGCTTTTTATTAGTTGATTCTTTATCATATACAGGTCTATAGATAATAACCAAGGATCTTTGCAGGTCATGGATCAGAAAAGATTGGCCAACAGTGGACAATCCACGTAATGAGCCAAGTAACAATGAGGTATTGCTAAAAATATAAAAGGCACATTAAAAGAAATGGAACTATTTAATGAGCTTTGTGATACTTTAGAGCTGCCCCCCCCCGGGGGCTCATATAAGATAAGTGGGTAGTTTGTTTCCATTAATACTGGGGCAGTGGTATAATAAATCGCCTCTGGACTCATGTATAGCGCAGTTATTATTACATCTCTATCTTCTGATGTTTTTGAGGCAATTACCTTGATACTCGTCGGAATGTTTTTTGAATATTTTTCCTCTTTTTATGTCTTCGGGACTGTTTAAGAGCTTTGTGCAATGACAAACGTGACAGTGGAAGAGTCACCTTGGTCCTCAATTCCAAAGCTCTGACAAACCTTGATAAATATTTAGAGGCACCGACACAAGGCACGCTACACCGAGACCGGAGACGACTGTCAGCTCTTGGTTTCCAGCTACCGTAGCTCATGCAATAATGATCTTTACCTTCTCACTTCAATAGAGATGTAATTATTCTGCCTATAGTTATCATGCATCATGCTCCAAAGGAAATATTAGGGATGTCAACTTTATTTTTACATATCTTTTAGAGGAAATATTTCTCGGTATGATTGTCACAGCTTCTCACAAAGATTTGTAATGTTTGTTCGGTAACCCGGCATGGCTCTACTGGCTCCACCGCTGCTGCTGATGTGGATAATGCAGATAGCAGCTCCCGTGGATATTAGAACAAAAACGGGGTCAAGGTGGAGAGGTGACAAGAACCGTGAGTAATACAGAGATGATTTCTATTAGCCTTCCGTGCTACTAAGTTTCATCCGTGACTCAAAAATAAAATGAATGCTTTCAATTTCAATATTTTTTTTTTATTGCGATTTAATAAATTCTAAAACTAGTTCTGAAATATCAACAGACTTGGGCATTGAAATTGGTATACTTATGTATTACTATAATAGCTTATTGTTATTTTATTTAATTAAATTATGATAATTAATGTTATGTATATTTTTATATAGTTTAATCATCATAGTAGTACTAGTAGCAGCAGCAGTAGCAGGGTCGGTCTGGCACGCCGGGGTACCGGTGAATCCCCCGGTGGGCCCCGAACCCTGGCACTATGGCAGTGGCTTCAATAGTATTCAATGCGGCCGCAATGGCTGCTCGAGTATTATCAATGCAGCCACAGCTGTCAGTGCGATGTGGTTGGGTTTGAAATGTGTATATGGGGGGAGAAATGCCATCCTCCTGTAGTATATAGCCTGCCAGCCCCCTATAGTATATAGCCTGTAGTAGTAGTATACTACTGGTATGGCTGGCAGGCTATATACTACAGGGAGCTGTCAGGCTATATACTACAGGGGGCTGGCTGGCTATATACTACTGGGGCAGGCTGGCTATATACAACAGGGGGCTGGCTGGCTATATCCTACAGGGGGCTGGCAGGATATATATTACACACATACTTTTTAATGGTACAGTATTATTTATTCACAGACTGTAGTATAGTAATATATTTGGGGGTAACAACATAATTTTTGATATGTTGAAGGCACAGAGGGGTTTCTTATGTAGATTCTTTAGAAGTACAGTTTGGGACATTGTTTTATCCAGGTGACATTATACTGTAAGTAACTGTGGTATTTTTAGGGGCGCAGTGAGGGGGATCTGCTTACCAGAGCTGAGCACATCTGCCAGAAAATTATGCAACCAGATTTTACGATGATTCTAGACAGGAAGGAGAAGACAAGTCACCTGTGAGGTACTAGATCCTACTTCTGCCTCTGTCAGATCAGTATTGTAATCACTGACTAACCTTCTAGTGTGAGAAAGCTCTCAGCTTATGCACTGTTATATCTATAGGGTCAGAGAGCCAGGTGTGACTTGTCTATGTGGTGCGGGGACGCCAGAGTAGGTGTCATCAGTTTCATTGGAAGGTTGGTATACAGTGCGAACACTTACATCCCTAACCACAGTCCAGCCACTAGCAGAAAGCCCTGGAAACCAGTGGTAGCTCTTATACTATCCCTAACATTAATACCCTGAGATGACATCCCCCCTGCAGCCCCTGTACACAAACCAAGAGCCGAGCACTAGCAGAGAGGGAGGGAGAAAAGGCTTAGCTTATCCTTTGCTTCACTGCCCCCACTAGTGCATAGAAATTCCCTTATCCCAGAATATTTGTATGTAGTAGTAGGTGGGCCCCCAAAATCAATTTCACTGGTGGGCCCCATGTACCCCAGTCCGACCCTGAGCAGTAGTATTTTTTATAGTTTATATATATTTTGTAAAGTTTAACCATCATATTACTACGAGTTTTTTTAATCAATATCAGCAGTAGTAGTAGTAATAGTAAAAGTAGTAGGACTAATATCAATATTAGTATGGGTTATATTTTATGTATATTTTTATAGTTTAACCATCATACAGTTATTATTAGCTGTTATTGTTATTAATTTTATTATTACTAGCAGTAAAAGTAGTAGTAGTAGAAATACTAGTATAAGTAGCAATAGTATTTTGGTTATATTTCATGTATATTTCTTTTTTTTTTAATTTAACAAGAAGAAAAAAAAGGACCTTTAGAAGATGAGGAGCAAGAAACAAAAAAGGGACTATGATATATAATGGACAGTGGCTCAGTGGTTAGCACTACAGCCTTGCAGCGCTGGGGTCCTGGGTTCAAGTCCCATCCAGGTCAACATCTGCAAAGAGTTTGTATGTCATCATTATGTTTGCTTGGGTTTACTCCGCGTCCTCTGGTTTCCTCCCACACACCAAAAATACTGGTAGGTTGATTAGATTGTGAATCCCATTGGGACAGGGAACGATTTGGCAAACTCTGTGTAGCGCTGCGTAATCTGTGTGTGCTATATAAATAAAGGAATTATTATTATAAATGAATGGAGAGTCAGGATGCAAATGTGCTCTAATCACTGTCTATGGCACTGAGGGAGACATCATATTATGGTGCTGAATAATCTCCCCCAGGTACATAGAGATTAATACAGCAGCTGAGAGCATTTTGATTTGTGGTAAAATGGACCTCAGTTTTCATGATCTGTGGGTACCCTAAAAGAGGCTAGGTTCACCCCTACTTAATTCTCAGTTACAGGTGAGCTGTGGTCATACTGAATGTCTGGCCATTGGGGTGACCGGTGCTTGATAAAAGAATGGGGGTCATTTACTAAGGGCCCGATTTACGTTTTCCCGACGTGTTACCCGAATATTTCCGATTTGCGCCGATTTTCCCTGTATTGCCCCGGGATTTTGGCGCACGCGATCGGATTGTGTCGCATCGGCGTCGGCATGCACGCGACGGAAATCGGGGGGCGTGGCCGAGCGAAAACCCGACGGATTCGGAAAACTGTCGCATTTAAAACAATAAAAGTGTCGCTTGGGACGCGCTTACCTTCACTTGGTCCGGCCCGGCGAACTTGAGTGCGTTCAGATGCTTTTCAGTGCAGCAGCGCCACCTGGTGGACGGCAGAGGAACTACCTTGATGAATCCCGGCCGGACCCGAATCCACCGCCGAGAACGCGCCACTGGATCACGAACGGACCGGGTAAGTAAATCTGCCCCAATCTTTCTTATTCTTTCGTAATTTTGAATTTTTAGTTATCCCTTATTAGGTTGTAGTGAGACCACATTTCTCAAAGTTTAAAGTTTGCCCATATTTATTTTAATTTTATGGATTTGTTCAGATTTAATCTCATGTTGAGATATATTAAAGCACAATAGCCTAGGTTTAGGGACAAAGTTAATTTCTACCCAAAGGAAATTGTAGAATATTCTAGAAACTATCATTTTAACTTCCATTAAAAATATTTGGCTGTGGAGAATATAGTTAAAGAAAAGAAGAGAAAAATATAGAGGGAGAGGGATAAAAGGCAATGAGACTTTTGTTTTTCTTTATATGAAATTGCTTCTCCGAAGGAACAGGAGACTAATAGCTTGTCAAAGAAAATCATAGGGCGTTCCAGCAGCTTCCTCATTGCTACATAGGCAATGGATGAAATAAGAAATATTGTTTGCTCTAACTGTCTGGGAGCAATGGTATTAAGTTAAATGCACTCTTACCAGGAATGTTCAGTGTTTGGGAAAATTACCTGTAATATTGTTGGGTTTCTGCGTAACGGTGACAGGTCAGCCATTACATATTACTATAATTGTCTCTTTGGAAAAAAAACCTGTAAAGTTGTGAAAAATTGATGGCTCTGCATACAAATTTCATCATGATTAGCCAAGGATGATTCAGATAGTCCACATGGTGAGATTAATCCTGTTGGATGCACTTATTAATGAATAGTACATAGTTTTAAAAATGTTTTTGAAGTTGCTGTGCAAATAAAAAAATATTTTTGCGGGTGCACCATTTTATAGGGTATTATGGGATAGAGGAAGGAAAAGGCTTAATGTTAGAATGAGTGCTCTTAAATCCCTGAGTGTTTGCTCTCCCTAGATATTGTTTAGAGGGATAGATGCCTGAACCATCAGCAGCTGGGGTAGCATCCAGGAACTCCATATATACCCACTTTGTCCTGGTTATATATATCTTGCTCCTTCTAGTACTGCTTTCTCTATTGCACTTATTGCTTTGTATTCTCACCCTTCCTTAGATACTAACTATTTTTTGCCTCGAGATTTTGTACTTCGCCGCCACCTTGATTTTGACCCAATTTACCTGACCACATTTGTGTCTGTCTGTCTTTCTGTTTGTTTGTCATCTGCTATGCACATACCCAGAGTATGGACTGTTGTCCAGTTGCCAGGACATAGTTTTAAAAATGTTTTTGAAGTTGCTGGGCAAATAAAAAAATATTTTTGCGGGTACACCATTTTATAGGGTATTATGGGATAGAGGAAGGAAAAGGCTTAATGTTAGAATGAGCGCTCTTAAATCCCTGAGTGTTTGCTCTCCCTAGATATTGTTTAGAGGGATATATGCCTGAACCATCAGCAGCTGGGGTGGCATCCAGGAACTCCATATATTCCCACTTTGTCCTGGTTATATATATCTTGCTCCTTATGGTACTGCTTTCTCTATTGCACTTATTGCTTTGTATTCTCAGCCTTCCTTAGATACTAACTATATTTTGCCTCGAGATTTTGTACTTCGCCGCCACCTTGATTTTTACCCAATTTCCCTGACCACATTTGTGTCTGTCTGTCTTTCTGTTTGTTTGTCATCTGCTATGCACATACCCAGAGTATGGAGTGTTGTCCAGTTGCCATGAGGGTTTATGAGGAATTGGAGGATTAAGTTGGCCTACTCCCTTGATATCTTTCTGCTGAACCTGTGCTTTGCCAACAGTTATTACTCCAATTTCCAGCAAAACATATGCACAATTGTCACATCAGGTGTATGTTCTAAATTAAGAGAGGGAACTGAAGCTTTTCCTGAGAATAAAAGGATCATAAGTAGCATGCCCAATCCTTTTGAAGCCATCTGTCCCAAGAGAGTCAGGTCATCACTATAGACATCAGATAGTTGCCAGCCAACAATAATATAGTATGTGCAGAAACCTTTAGTGTCAAGAAGTAAGGTTGACCTTTGGCCTAGACCAGAACAGAAACTCTGTCTGTCATACGTGAAATAGAGATCTAAATGCATTGAGACAGATTTATCTGTTAAAAATACAATTCTTTCTCGAATTAAGCTGTCTAAAATTCCTTATACTACATTCATACAAGTTTTAGACAGTTTTAGACACTTTTATGACAACATCTTTGTGCATTTTTTCAGGTGTAAACAACCCAACTAGAGTTAAAAGTAAGACTAAACTATGTCAGGTTCATCATTAGCATTAGACACTAAAAAAGATGTGACTTGTGACTTGTCAAATGTTGCACTTCCTAACTTATATAAACTTTTAGATGCTGTAAATAAAGTCCAAAGTCCAATTCCTTACAGAAGGCGCTCCCGTCTGGCTACTTCCATCCGCTTGATCTAATGCGGTAAAGGACGGATGGGCTTGCCCGACTCTATAAAGAAACAGTGGCTCGGCACTGACGGGAGGCTGCATGGGACAACGGAAGCAAAGAGAAAAAGAGAAAGTATGGGAAAGTAAGCAGAGCTTTTTTTTACAGCCCCCCAGCTCGAAATATTGTTTTTTAAAACCTAGGCAACCTAGTAGTAGGGTGGATGGGAGTGCAGGTAAGCCAAGGCAGCTAGTGGTTGTAGGGGACTCTATAATAAGGAAGACGGATAGAATAATTTGTCGCCAAGACCGCCTCAACCGAATGGTTTGCTGTCTCCCTGGTGCCAGGGTTCGGCATGTGGTGGAAAGGGTGGATAAATTACTGGGAGGGGCTGGGGATGACCCAGCTGTCGTGGTCCATGTTGGTACCAATGACAGAATAGATGGTAGGTGGAGGAGCCTGAAGAATAATTTTAAAGAATTAGGTTCAAAGCTTAAGGAAAGGACCTCCAAGGTAGTATTCTCCGGAATTCTACCTGCGCTACACAGAGCAGACAGCGGGAGCTCAGGGAGTTAAATGCATGGCTCAGATCCTGGTGTAGAGCAGAGGGATTTGGGTTCCTAGAGCATTGGGCTGACTTTTCACTGGGGTGCAACCTGTTTTCCGCAGATAACTTGCACCTAAATGGAAGGGGGGCTGCTGTGCTGGGGGAGAAGATCCTAGCAGGGGTGGCGGAGTATTTAAACTAGGATCGGGGGAGGAGGAAAAGGAAGACACTGAAGGGGTAGACAGGTCAGAGAGGGGGCAGGTTATGTTGGTGGGTGGTGATGTGGGCGGTGTATGGGGGCCTAAGGCAGTGGATAAGGAGATCCACAAGTTACAAAACGGTGGTGAGGATATATGTGCCAGTAAAATTACTTTAAATCAGATAAATAGCTGTGATAAATTAAATTGTATGTTCACAAATGCCAGAAGTATCACAGGCAAAATGGGCGAGCTTGAGGCTCTGATATTAGAGGAACAGTTAGATGTTGTTGGTGTAGTAGAGACATGGCTTGATGCATCGCATGATTGGGGTGTTAATATTCAAGGTTTTACACTCATTCGGAAAGACAGGGCAAATAGGAGGGGAGGTGGTGTATGTCTGTATGTCAGAAGAGACTTAAAAGCGATTGTGAATGAGTCAGTGGTCTCAGAAGAGTGTGAGGAGGCTGAAACTTTGTGGGTGGAAATTCAAAGCCAAGAGAGCTTTGAGAAAATTATTTTTGGTGTAATTTATAGACCCCCTAACATCTCTGAGGAAATAGAGGGTCACCTATATAAACAGATGGAGCGGGCTGCCCAGGAGGGGACCGTAGTGATAATGGGAGACTTTAACTTTCCAAATATAAATTGGGGTCAGGGCTCATCTTCATCTGTGAAGGGGAGACATTTTATGTACTTTCTGCAGGATAATTTTATGTTGCAGCTTGTAGAAGATCCCACAAGAGGTGACGCATTGTTGGACCTTGTGATTTCTAACAATGAGGAGATTGTCCAAAATGTCAGTATCAGGGAACCCCTTGGGAACAGCGATCATAATATAATTATTTTCCTCTTAAACTTTAAAAAGCAGAAACGGGTGGGAAAATCGAAAACTTTGAATTTTAAGAGGGCTAATTTCCAAAATTCAGGGCTGCAATACAGGATATAGACTGGGATCAGATACTGTCACATGGTGATACTAATGTTAAATGGGAGAAATTCAAATCTATCCTGGGTTTTTATACTTCTAAATTTATTCCAATAGGTAACAAGTATAGACGGGCTAGATTACACCCCTCGTGGCTTACAGCTACAGTTAAAAGGGCAATTAATGAGAAAAAGAGGGCATTTAAAAAATATAAATCTGACGGGTCACCTGAGGCTTTCAATACTTACAAAAAACTTACCAAAATCTGTAAAAAGGAAATCAAATCAGCCAAAATACAAAATGAAAGACGGGTGGCTAAAGATAGCAAAACAAATCCCAAGAAATTTTTTAGGTATATCAATGCAAAAAAAAAATGGGTCACAACAGGTTGGACCCCTTTATTCTGAAAATGGGGCATCGGTGATTGGAGACCAAGAGAAGGCGGAGATACTTAATAGGTTTTTTAGCTCCGTTTATACAATAGAAGAGAGAACTTCTGACTTGGGTGGTGCTAGTGCGGGTCATGCACCCTGTAATATAGTAGACTGGCTGAATGTAGGCATTATCCAATCTAAGCTCAATAAAATCAATGTGTACAAAGCTCCTGGACCAGATGGGTTACACCCCAGAGTTCTTAAAGAACTCAGTTCTGTTATTGCTGTACCACTGTCTAAAATCTTCAGGGATTCCGTAATGTCTGGTGTGGTGCCAAGTGACTGGCGCAAGGCAAATGTGGTGCCAATATATAAAAAGGGCTCTAGAACTTCGCCAGGCAATTACAGGCCTGTAAGCTTAAAGGGGTATTCTCGTCTGGGCACTCAAATTCAGTTTCATTAATCTCCCATATATAAACATTTCTTCAATTAGATGTTATTAAAAAAAATGTTCCTGTGTGAAGATACTTTCTCATAAATGTAGTCATGTTGTCCCTTAGAAACCAGATAGCTTCCTTGGTTACGACCACGTCACACTCTAGCAGCGGTGGCCAGACTTGGGCTATAGAGTCCTGCCGGACCACCAGGATTCAGCGATCATTACCACAGGACGGCTGTGGGACATGCAGAAACTCCCAGACATTTCGTATACAAAAACCTTTTTGTTTATTTGTGCACTCAATCCATCAGAGGTGGCCGTATCTGAGGAAGCCATCTCGTTTCTAAGGGACAAAATGACTACATTTATGAGAAATTATCTTCACACAGGAACATTTTTTTTAATAACATCTAATTGAAGAAATGTTTATATGTGCCAGATTTGTCAAACTGAATGTGAATGCCCAGACGAGAATACCCCTTTAACTTCCATTGTGGGGAAAGTATTGGAAGGGTTAGTAAAAGACTATATACTGGAGTATGTGACATCAAA
Source organism: Engystomops pustulosus (assembly GCF_040894005.1). Taxonomy (NCBI): domain Eukaryota; kingdom Metazoa; phylum Chordata; class Amphibia; order Anura; family Leptodactylidae; genus Engystomops; species Engystomops pustulosus. The sequence continues at coordinate 236,400,758 of NC_092412.1, forward strand.
TAGAATAATAAGTGATAACCAGCATGGGTTTACTAAGAATAGAAGTTGTCAAACTAACCTTATCTGCTTCTATGAAGAGGTGAGCAGGTGCCTGGATGGAGGAGCAGCTGTGGATATTGTGTTCTTGGACTTTGCAAAAGCATTTGACACTGTCCCTCATAGACGCCTGATGGGTAAAATTAGGGCTATTGGTTTGGCAGAAATCATTTGCAATTGGATTGAAAACTGGCTGAAGGATCGTATCCAGAGAGTTGTGGTCAATGATTCCTACTCGGAATGGTCACCAGTTATGAGTGGTGTACACCAGGGTTCTGTGCTTGGCCCACTACTATTTAATATATTTATTAATGATATAGAGGTAGGAATTAATAGCACTGTGTCTATTTTTGCAGATGACACCAAACTGTGTAGTGTAATACAGTCTATGGAGGATGTTCATAGGCTGCAGGGTGACTTGGACAAACTGAATGTTTGGTCATCCACTTGGCAAATGAGGTTTAATGTGGATAAATGTAAGGTTATGCACCTGGGGGCTAATAATCCAAAGGCAAAATATGTCCTTGGGGGAGTAAATCTGGGAGAGTCCCTTGTTGAGAAGGACCTGGGGGTACTAGTAGATCATAAATTGAATAACAGCATGCAATGTCAATCAGCTGCCTCTAAAGCTAGTAGGATCATGTCATGTATCAAAAGTGGAATGGACTCTCGTGATAGGGATGTAATATTACCACTATACAAGGCACTGGTTCGGCCACACCTGGAATATGCTGTCCAGTTCTGGGCACCGGTCCATAAAAAGGACGCCCTGGAGCTGGAGAGGGTTCAACGTAGAGCCACAAAACTGATAAGGGGTATGGAGGGTCTTAGTTATGAGGAAAGATTAAAACAACTAGACTTATTTAGTCTGGAAAAGAGACGACTACGAGGGGACATGATTAATTTATATAAATATATGAATGGTCCATACAAAAAATATGGTGGTAAGTTGTTCCAGATTAAATCAAATCAAAAGACGAGGGGGCACTGTCTCCATTTGGAGAAACCAAGGTTTAATCACCGGAGGCGACAGGGCTTTTTTACTATGAGAACTGTCAATCTGTGGAATAGCCTGCCTCAGGCGCTGGTCACAGCAGGGACAGCGGAGAGCTTCAAGAAGGGTCTAGATGCCTTTTTACACCTATATAACATTGATTGTTATGCTATATAGGATTGCTTCCCCTAAATCCCTTCCTCATCCAATCCCTACCCTTCCTCGGTTGAACTTGATGGACAAGTGTCTTTTTTCAACCGTATAAACTATGAAACTATGAAACTATGAAACCCCTTTAAGAACACAAAGTATTTACAAACTTGTGATACAATGGGTTTTTTTCCCCAGATACATACATTGTTTCATACAAACCATGAGGTAGATTAATCAAGCTTTCTAAAAGTAAGAATATTCTTAGTTGCCCATGGCATCCAATTACAGCTCAGCTTTTATTTTACCAGTGCTCATGAATATTTTATAGGGGAGCAGTAATTGGTTTTCATGGGCAACTAAGAACATTCTTACTTTTAGAAAGCTTGATAAATCTCCCCCCTTGTGTCAGAATCCGCCATAATTTTTAATTAAAGGAAACCGACCACTTAAAAGTAGTAGTTCCAAGCCACAGATACATGGCACCAGCTCAAGGTGAGCCCTCGGGCACACTCGCACCTGTGCAACTTCGCACGGCCTGTTTTCCCGTGAAAAGTTGCGGAGGCACGAGTGAGCCCGAGAGCTCGGTGATGTCATCGGCTCTCTGGCACTTCTGAATCCCTACTGCGCCAGAACAGATTTTAATATAAAGTATAAATCAACGATCGGGGGTTTATTGTATTGATGAAAATATGCTCCGGCAGCAGCTCACCCTGAGCTGGAGCCATGTTTCTGTGGCTTAGAACTACCACTTTTAAGTGGTAGGTTTCCTTTAAAGGATAGTTGACTATTTCTAGCCTACGAAGCCTGTTTTCATAGGATAGACTTATAAACCACTACTGAGCTAAAAGATCATCATGAAAAGTTGTTAAAAAAAAGTCTGTCCTGATGGCTTCAGGAATACAACATCCTCACCCTACACAAATACTTGCGTTAATATATATTCACATCTGTACCCTCAGGACTAATGGCTGAGAGCAAGCATGGTCATAGACGAATCACTGACTGTGTAGTCTCCTGTATGAAGAACCGACCTCAGCACTGACAATGTAATGAGTCCTGTCCCCAGCATAATGGCCGGTTCATGAAACAAGTAACTAACTTTAAGGAAGTTGTCTAAACTACTAGATAGGACATATGTAAAGTACTAAAACTGTGTAAAAATACAAGTCATATATGCACCTAAAGTTTAGAAGTTGGGTAGAACCATTATATTAGACAATGTAGGGGTTAAAAAGTTAAAAAAAAAAGTTTTAAGATTCTTGGAAGAGTGAAATTTTAATCTCAATGTGTTTTTTGTGAGACAACTATTTGTCACTTTATACTTGTGAGTGTAAAATCTAACACCACATCACATTATCTGCTCTGAGTATTAGTTTCAACATGTTCAATTCTGACTACCATAACATATAGTTCTCGCACATGTCTCTATTTTTATCACTAGCTTGTAAATAAATCATTTATACAGTGCCCGGACTTGTGAGGAAGTGTTATTCTGATGGAAGCTGGAGGAGCAGTTTTGTATTTTTGGGTAAATCTCCTTTCATTAGTGAAGTGTATCAGAAGGTCTTTAGATGGGCTAAGGCATTGACAAAAAGTTTGGACTTCTATTCCTATTATTTGAGTAACGTCATGGAATTCGATCCTTAAAGGAAATCTTTCAGGGAGATTTGGGACACTAAACTACCAACAGGTCCTTAGGCGCTAGTAGTAGGTACAACGTACGAGGAATGAAGCCAGGATATTATCCGGGGACTTCCTTTGCTGCAAAGCGAGAGTAGGCACCATTGTGTGACCTATGTGCCTCATCAGACTCACATCTGGGTAAGTATAAATCTTTTTTTTTTAATTATCCCACCTGCAACCCTCGTGGAGGTCAATTTCGGACCATAAACCACAGGTCCATAAGGACCTGTAGTGGGTTTAGGGACCCAAATCAACCTGGAAGGTTCTATTTCAGCTAACTTATTTAAAAGGTTAAAGACTGGGTCTTTAATTGTAATGCAAGGAATAGGAACAGAAAAACTTACAACACAGTAGGGCACATTTCCATGGGGTTTCCCGACTATTTCCGATTTGCGCTGCATTTCACAGGGGTGTTTTGTGCATGGGATCGGACTTTGGCGCAGTTGCGCTGACTTTCATGCAACACAAATCGTGGGCGTGGCTGTAGGACAACCCGACTGATTCGGACTAATCGCGGCATTTAAAATTCAAATGGTGTTGCAAGACATGCACTCACATACACCGGGTAGAAGAAGGTGAACTCCGGCAGACCTCAGCGGTGAAGCGTCACATGCAGGATATCGGACGCACGATCTTAGTGAGTTGTGCCCGATATTCATCCTCGTCGGACAACACAGCTCGGGGGTTGCAACAGGACCGGGTAAGTATATGTGCCCCAGTGAGTTCTAGTTCCTAGCCCACCAATTTCGCCCTTTGTCTCTACTTGAATCACCCTAGGCAGCTGTCAGTAGTGGATCAACGATACCTCCTTGCACTAAGTGCAAAACATGAAGACAAGACAACACAATGAAAACAGATAAGAATAGTCACAAGAGCTAAGTCACAACAAAGAAAGCAAAGGAAGTACAAAATAAAAATCAGCAGAGTAGGCGGAATGAGAGCCAATGAGCAGGATAGTTGGAAAACAATGATCACGGTAAAAATCAAAGTATGGAGTAGACATTTGAAGAACTCTATAGTCAGCAAGCTACAAAGAGTGGGGGGGACTCTTATGTGATCTCAGAGCCCCGACCGACCAAATATTGATTGAGCCAGGACTCAAATATCCGGACAGCACAGGGAGCAGATGAGTAGTGTGAGAAGCTGTCAAACACAATGAGTAAACTAACTATGAACCACGGCTAATGATGCAGGATGCAATACTAATCAATCCAAATTGCATAGCCAGCAAACTACAGTAGTTCAGAAAGGCACAAAGGTATAATGAACGCCTACAAAGCACAGACAGAGAAAGACACAACAACACTGATGTTACATTATTCTTTCACATCTCATTTTTACAGAGGACAATGAGACATTGCTAAGACATTATAATAATTCTTTATTTATACAGTGCACACAGATTACGCAGTGCTGCACAGAGTTTGCCAGATCAGTCCCTGTCCCCATGGGGCTCACAATCTAATCAACCTACCAGTATGTTTTTGGAGTGTGGGAGAAAACCGGAGGACCCAGAGGAAACCCACACAAAAAATGGAGAGAACATACAAACTCTGTGCAGATGATGACCTGGATGGGACTTGAACCCAGGACCCCAGTGCTGCAACGCTGTAGTGCTAACTACTGAGCCACCGTGTTACCCATACATTGCACTTTATTGCCAATTCCACTGAAAGTGGGGTTGGTTGCTACCTACGTTAATGGTGTTTCTCACAGTGATGTTGCTGTCTTTATATGGAGAGTGACATCACTTGGGAACTCCCCCCTCCTGTTTATGCTCTGTACCCTCCTCTGCACCCTCCTGACTTACGCCCCTTGTGTATAAATTTGTTACAATTCATATTAGATTGTCAGAACACCAGATCTGATTCCCAACCTTAGCTTCTATTTCATTTGTTGTTTTTCCAGATATTTTTGATAAGAAGGTCACATATTCTCGTAACATCTGGAATACAACAACCCTCATGTAACGCAAGTAGTTAGCGTCAGAGAGTGATTAGCTGTGACTATGGTGAGAAGTTGCTCTTAGTTTTGATAAGGTCGGCCTGTTACATTGCAATTCTGGTCTTCACTTCTGTACAAACCGCAGTGTGCTCGTAGTTTTCTCAGATTGTCAATGTCATGTGGTCGGCTCATTTTCTCTAGATGTGTTAAGTGTAAATTACAGGGAAGCATAACAAGATATTTTCCTTGAGGTGTCAGTTTTAGCCACTTTTTGATCTGCCATAAGAAGTAACCAATTTAGAGCTTAGATGTAGCTGTATGTAAAAATGTCTGGTATGTCTAACATATGTAAGCCATTAGGAAGACGAAGAAAATAATTAGCTGTCCTTGACAAATCTGGAAAATGGATCCCTTATAATGTTACTAAAGGTTAGATTTGTTCATTCAACATGTTCTTTTGGGATAAGTTTGTGTAAATAGGTCTTGTGTCTGTTGGAATGAACGACTTGAGCATCTGCTACCAATAAGGTGGGTATAAATCTCCAGGAATCACATCAGGGTTATATTGTAATCAATCTGCTAAACAAAAAGACTGGAACCATCCAGTGTGGATAACGGTGAACTTTCCAGAGAACCTCATTTTCTGTATTATCAAGTTATTCCAGCTGACCCCCCAGTCTAATAATGATCTAATCGCATGTTCTGGGGGAATCACAGCAAGCCATGAGCTCCAACGAGAAGAAAGATTGACTGTTTTCCTTGGTAGACCACATTCGTTGGTAGCATTGGGAAGTAAACTGAAGAATCCAAGGAGCAGATCCAATTGTCTATTGGAGAAAGATTACTATTTTTTATAAAAATAATAATAATAATATCCATTTTTTTTTCGAGTTCAGCCATATTGGCTATTGAGAAAAGTACCGGTATATGACTTAACACATTAATGCACTATGAAAATTCATGGGTTCTTCTTTCTATGTGCTATTGTTATTGAACAATGATGGTTTCAAACGCATAGGAGTTCTACATACTATTATATCACAGTGTCCTTAAAGGATCTTTAACCCCATGGGGCCGATTTATCAAGCTGTCTGAAAGTTAGAATATTCTGAGTTGCCTATGGCAACCAATTACAGCCCAGCTAAAGGGGAGCTGTGATTGGTTGCCATGGGCAACTAAGAATATTCTGACTTTCAGACAGCTGGTACCTTCAACCTAATAATGTCGGAGGACTAACGGAAAACCAGTATATATATTCCAGAAGGAGCAGATTCCTGTCTATAGACAGAACTATTTTGACATGGTTGTATCTCTTCAGTACAGTGTAGGAACTGGTTTGGCTTAGTGAGGGGCTATTGAGTAGGGTCAGGAAGTAAAGGTTTTCTTTGTGGAGACTTTGCCAATTAAAGCCACCTTGTGGACGCAGTGAGACAGGCCTCCTAGGAACCTAAAGCCTCATTTCCGAAATGCCATAGGACATAAGGGTCTTTCGAGGTACAGGCGGTCCCCTACTTAAGAACACTCGACTTACATACGGACCTCTGGATATTGGTAATTTATTGTGCTTTAGTCCTAGGCTACAATAATCAGCTATAACAGTTATCAGAGGTGTCTGTAATGAAGCTTTATTGTTAATCCTGGTTCTTATGACAACCCAACATTTTTAAAATCCAATTGTCACAGAGACCAAAAAAGTTCTGGCTGGGATTACAATGACAAAATATTCAGTTCTGACTTACATACAAACTCAACTTAATAACAAACCTACAGACCCTATCTTGTATGTAACCCGGGGACTGCCTGTATTTCTCTTCCCTCTTAGAACCAATTGTGTTTACAGCACTGTCGGTAGAGATACAATTATTGTCAATCTTGTGTATGGTTAGTATAGAGCTGTAGATATAAGGACTCTTTGGAGCAATACAACAAAGTTGTGACTAAAGCTAAGTAACCATGGTTTTTTGGGGTTCACAATGAAAAAGTTGACCTTCACCCACAATTACCCTTTAGTATTATAGCATTTCATAGTTTTCATTAGAAGACAAGTAATCTAGTTTAGCATGCAGCTTTACATTACTCTTTTATCCTCAGATGAGGTTTCTTTGTGGGTGACTTTAGGTAGTAAATGTTCTTGACATATCAATCTGTGTGCATTAGATATACACTAAATCAATACATTGACATTGGACTGTAACTATTGTCCCATCGATTTACTGTTGATAACCAACTCTATTCCATCTTTGCTTCGACATGAAAGTATAAAGCAAAGAATCAAATTGTTCTACCAATACCATGACATCGGGCTGGAAGTGAATCAATCAGAGCCATGAAATTGGCGCTATAACAAAAGTGGTTTCTGCTCCAATACAATTGACTACTTTCTATCCTGGTATCTCATCACTGTTTTAAAAATTAAACAAGGCCACCGGTGGACAGATCATTGCTCCTGCATTCCTCAGATAGAGCTGCCTAGCTAGCGCTCCATTGTATATCTGATGGGTTGTAGCACATGAATGGAATTGTAATAAGAGATAACAGCGCACCACATGAATTGTCCATAAATGAGAGATAACAGGAACAAAACCCTACAGAATAGAAAAGCAAACCAAAGAGGCAGACATACATAGAGGTAGTAATATACATTATGTGATTATGTGAATATATATATATATATTTTTTTTTTTTTACTGTATAGTTTGACTGTGTCTGATAGTTGGTTAGTAATAGTGTTTCATCTACCAGGGATGAGCAAACTCGTTCAGAACTTTGAACAAAAGTTTGGTTCCAGAACTCAAACCCATGGGTCTCTTTGCTCTTTTCATATTCTGCAATACTACAATATTGCAGTATGTGGTGAATCAGGCAGTCATGAGAAGGAGTCATCACTCCCCAATGATGTGGAGTGAAGACCATAGGCAAAATGGTGGTGCACGCATACAAGGGTTAACACCCACACAATGCAGCAAATACCCAGTATGTTTGAAGAGAGCTCAGCCAGTTAACCCTCTTCCAGCATCCGTAAAGGACACCTACCATTTGATTTGATGCATTATGAAGCAAACATACCATGAGAATGCTGTAGCTACACTGATGCAGGATCATATCTTGGTTAATCCCTTAGCTGAGAGGTTTTTCTGAAAAAACAATTATAACATTCAGGACCTTGTGGAAGCTGGGACAGCATGGCTGCCTTGATCAACACTGAGCTTGTAATTACGAATGGAGGTTAGACAAGCAAGACTAATCAACCTGAGCTGGATCACTCATACACAGCAGCTGGGGGATGGTGCAGCAAATGATTATTCTGTCTGGCAGGGAGAAGAGTGATTGCATCACTCAAAAAAAAAACTCACATGCTAGGAGTAGCGCTGAACCAAGCGCTGAAGGAGCCTTTGAAGGGACAGAGCTTCATTATCATAATGTTATATCTGTTTTATCAGCAAAACCACTCATCAAATCAAATGGTAGGTTTCCTTAAATAGCACAGTGACATATAGATCTGTCTTGTGTCATTTAGATATAAAGCTGGTTGAGGGCCTGGAACCCAAGCTTTGGGCCCACTTACCCCTACTCTCTACCTCTCCAATTTTCTATGGTGGCTTGGTCTATTCCACCAAAGTCACATACGAGTCTCTCGTTGGTAAATGTGCAGAAAAAGAAGCCAATTTTATCTAGTTTAATCTAATTCTGTAAAGAAAGCTGTCAATCAAGGCCCAAGATGCCGAACCACATCTAATAGACACTTGCTGGGATTTTTTACACTTTAAACTCCATTATGCCAAAATCTATAAGATTATAGCCCCACTACCGGTTATAAAGGATAATGCATCCATAATCCTGGTTTTTAACAATTTTGTCTAACGTTTGATTTCATGTACATCATGTAGACTTGTAGGGTATGTGCTGACATACCCGGGCATAATTTGATGTCTTTGCAGGTGGTTTGGAGGTTTATATAGCTTAGTGTCAGCTACTAAAAATCCAGATTTGTGTATAATCTTAATGTTCTGTCTGTCTATATTTGTCTGTGTGTGGCCAACAAGCGGTTGTATCAGAAATTCCAAGCTCACTTTATTTTGGTAGCAATCGGTAATATTGTTTTGGAATATTTTACGAAAATTGGACTTAATTTTTGAGCTAAAAGGTTGCCCCTTGTTTAATTGTTGTCCTTTAACCCCATTATAGTGGAAAACACTCTGATTGCTAATGGTTTGACTACAGAACTGGAGAATGAATCCTGCATTCCCCCCTAGTTAATAGAGGGGCAGGTCAAGCATATGTCCTGTGGCTCCTGTTCATGTTTCTAGGACTGCTGGAAGAAGTTGAGCACAAAGCCTCTCTAGCACTCTAATTTTACCTTCCAAAGAAGCAGAATGGTAAATTGGTGGGATCCCCGAATGGAATTAAACACAAGACATTCCCTTTAAATTAAAGCTGGACACATCTCCAGTTTAAGGCTGCATTCTCACCATGTTTCTGCCTTCCGTTGAAAGGATAAGCCAGGTGGATTCCAGGCATGTCTTTACAAAGGAGGGCTAAGATGTATCCCACTATGTGCTTATACAGTGGGATCCGTCACCTTGTACCACCCCATCCATACTGAATGGAGGAGGAGGAGTCATTGTCAGCAGCCAGTAATTTTGCTGATGTTCAGGGTGTTTCCTCAGTATTGTCACTGTAGTTACTTTACCAGGGGCGGATTGAAACTGCCATGGGCCCTGGGCTGTATGAATATTATAGCCCCTACAAGTCTGGAAATCCCTTCCTACATATGGCATTAGAATCAGCTTCTTGGGGAATGGAGTATGCGTTCCTTCTGCCTGATTTCAATCTGTGCACATGTGTATTGAACGCAGGGATAGATGTATGAGGATTTCATGGGTGAAGGTCTTTCTCAGTATAATATTTGGTGGGTGGTTTGGATGGCCATTGCCCCCCTTAAAGGTTTGGGCCCCGGGCTACCGCCCAAACCGCCTATATTTTAATCTGCTACTAATCTGTACCCATTAGACTCTGTTGGTCTCCAAGGTTATATCTCATTCACCCGGAGAAAGCAGGATGTAAAGACATAGGGGGTAATTTACTAAGGGCCCGATTCGCGTTTTCCCAACGCGTTACCCGAATATTTCCGATTTGCGCCGATTTTCCCTCAATTGCCCCGGGATTTTGGCGCACGCGATCAGTTTGTGGCGCATCGGCGCTGGCATGCACGTGACGGAAATCGGGGGGCGTGGCCGAACGGTAACCCAAAGGATTCGGAAAAACCGTTGCATTTAAAAAGAAAAAAAGTGTCGCGGAGCTTGCACTTACCTTTACCAGGAATAGGCCGGTGAAGTTGAGTGCATTCCGGGGAACTTCAGCGCAGCAGCGCCACCTGGTGGACGTCGGAGGAACTGCCTTAATGAATGCCGGCCGGACCCGAATCCACCGCAGAGAACGCGCTGCTGGATCGCGAGTGGACCGGGTAAGTAAATCTGCCCCATAGTGTTTCCCACAGTATACGGCAAAAGGTATTCCTCCATCTTCCAGTATACATCTATTGATAAGATCTGTGATAAGCCGGGAGCCTTCCTGGTGTGTATGCTGACCTAATCACAAAAACAAAGTGTGAATGTTGCCTTACATGTTGGACTTGGAGTTCAGATATTGGTGCTGTACTGTGAGTACTGCCATAAAGGTACAAGTCTTTGAAACAATCAATGTGTTCTCTATTCTTACAATATACCACCCACATCTATAAGAGCAAGTTTATTCTTCCATGAGAAATGTGATAGTCTAGGAGTGAATTGCCAGGAATTTATTCGACTTCCAGCAAATCTGTCGTCTGAGAAGACTGTGTGTAAAGTTGACAGCGATTATGCATTGTACAAGCCATATTAGCTAGAAAATTAGGACACATTCATATGGATGGAGTGAAAGATAAATTTATGCCAAAAAAACAACTTTTGCACCAAGGGAGATCAGAAATGTATTGTAAATGAATCAGAATTTATTAAAACAGAATTTCCCTGATGTTTTTTTCTCCATATCTGTCGCCACTGTGATAATATTGGCCCCAAGTTCTAAAACATATTCCGAGGAACATGTATAATGCAGCATTTATTTTATCTAGAATTTAGTTTGGCAATCTAATGAAAATCATCGTAGAGTGCAGTCACTTACTGTAAGGTGCGGCAATAAATAGTCTGCGGAGGACTGGTGAGATCCTAGAGAAATATTAATAGATTGGTAAAATTCCCACAAAAATAAATCATTGCACGCGGAGTCGGTCGTAGCCGTTCTCAGATTTGTATCTGAGACTATGGAGAACATGTGTTAGTCCATTCATAACACTTTACCCCTTTAGAGTTTCCTTGAAATGCAGATTCTAGATCGTGTTTTTAAAATGTGCTGTGAAAAGTGTCAAATTATGGTAAAAAAAAGTGTATTTTTTCCATTACTATATTTTTTATATATATGTATGTCACTTCTGCATAGATTTAAAGGGACTGGTCACTTATAACAGACTTTAAAAGGTTAAGTATTAGACCCTAGTAGGTTCACCCATATTATACTTACCCTGCAATAGTTTGATGGGAGCTGTCCAGAGGACAGGTCATGTGACCCATGGGTAGCAGGACTCAGGACTTCCTGTGACATTCTGCATCCTGCTGGCTTCCGGCAGGTATCTGCACACCGCCTCCATCTTAACCACTCCCTTTTCAGTTATTTGATGGGTGTGCAGATAATCCAAGCTTTAACAGGGTAAGTATAATATCAGAAACCCTATCTTACCTTGTTAGAGTTTGCTGAAAATGGCCAACATCTTTAAGGGGGTTGTCTGAGCCAGAGGGGCTCTGGGGTCCATCGATGTTAATTGAGCCCAGAGCCTCTCAGGCTCATTTGCATAATTTTTAAATGTTGCATGATTGTTTTGTAAACATAAGGGCATAAGAAGTGAAAAAAGTGACTCCTGCCTGAGGAGGCACACCCCAGCATGTAAGTGTATTTGGTTTGAAATCCTTAATCCTAGTGTTACATTTCCTTTAACTTTAGAATTATGGAGGGGCTATATACCAGTGGTTTGAATCTTGCAAGATTCATTCATCTATAAATGGGACATCAACATACACATAATAGGATGAGCGGATCCATTCAAGTTTGAGCTTGGCCGAACAGTAAACCTGAAAGTTTGGTCCAGCTTTGGGTCCGGTTATCGAACTTGATAGTTTATATACATTCATAACACCTGCGATAGATGCTGGCACCGATCACAAGTGTTACTCTATAAATGTCCATATTATTGGGGAGGGACAATGATAGGGTAAGGGGCTGCAGCTTTGCCGGTGGCATTTGAAGAATTTATGTCCACAGTGTTACCGGTGTGATAGGGGGTTTAGCCAAACACCAAAATTCGGAAAACCGAAACTGTAACGTTTGGCATGGACACAAATAATGCATTTTGGGTCTGTTCCTGCCAACCTAAGTCAGTTCAGCTGATATTAATCCAATGTATATGAATCCTTTTTATCATTAGTGTTTGATTTTGTCATTTTCGCACTGGACCTTACAGGGTCTGTTGACCATGGGCCATGTGATTGTTTCTCGGGTTGGGTCAGTTCTATTCGTTTTCCGACAGGGAATAGGTTTGCAGTGGCACCTTGCTCTGGCTAACTTTATGGGATGGAATGGTATACATGTATGTAAATTAACCATAACATGCATAACAATAGAGCATATCTAAAAGTGTTGTTTACACTAACGACCTCGTCTTGTAGCCCATTTAGTCTACCCTCAGCTTGAGAACCTCCAGCCTAACATAAATGGACCCATCCATCACTTAATTTTCATTGCAGCTGCACCACATATAACACATGTAATAGCATTAGTATGGGGGGCTTCCAGCAGAGGTGCCCCCTGCTTGGATCTGTTGAAAAACCCTTTGAAATCTACGAGCAGAAAATCTGTAACATTTCAAAAGAACATCATTCCTAGAACGCTGTGTATCTTGTGCGCACACCTGGTAACTTTCTTTCGATATTTGTATATATTTATGTACCTCTTTTATGTTTACATTTTTTGCCTTTCGTTTTAATGGTCTTTTTTTTTTCAAATACGCCACATTCCTGCGATAATCGCAGAATTACTGTCTTTCCCCCCGTAATGTTTCACATGCAACTTGACTCCAATTGCTATCAGCTGTTTCATTAAGTTCTGCTAAACCGGTGTATAGAATAAAACACATCGACCATATGCCGCAGTGACTCTTTGGTAATCCAATATGTAGGGTCTAGCGTTGCCTTTTTTTTTTAATGCAAACTTTGTTTAAAACCCCCAGCAGGCTCTCTGTTTTTTACTTAACAAGCAAATAAAAAAGCTGTCTATACGCTACGTAGGGCATTATAATATCCTGTGTGGTGCATGTGTGTGAAAACCTCCTTCTTTTTGATGGCTGTGTTTGTTGTCTCGGGGTACGCTGTTTAGTTTCTTGTAGCGCCTTGATGGTAATGCATTTTTAATGGCTGCTAACTGGATTTTTTTTTTGTCTAAAAAGCTCATTTCAGCAAAAAAGCAAACAATTTATAGGCTGGGTCTCGGAGAGAATTTCCCATTATGCGCATTTTGGGGCTACCAAGAGCAATGATGCCATTGTGCTTGACGTCTCGAATTTCAACGTGCCCCCATCTAAAGATTCTCCGAGGAATTTCTGCGATTTTTCAGAGGCTCGTTTCACATGAAGTGTTAAAGAAATAGGAAAATGATGAGGCAGGTGCCGAGGCGAACCTTAAACAGATATCGATTCCCACGTGACTGAGGGTTTTTTTCCCCTGTCAGGATCAGAGCTGTAAGTTTAACCTGTCTTGACAAGAAAATCCTTTGATATATATTTCTGAACTGACAAGCTTCAAGTGTTGCGAGCAATCCGCCTTCTTGTGTTTAACATCGAGAGCAACGTTAGAATCCTTCAAACATCTCAAAAAGGCGGCAATGTGCGTCCGAGCTGTGGGTTACCTAGGTAACACTTTCACAGGATATCATATGGCTACATTGTTTTAATGCATTAAAGAAGGGGGGGGGGCTCATTAGCCTGTGTCTATAAAGTGGACTATGAAATATCTATTTGATGTAACTAAATATAACTAGAGTTTCATCTATAGCAGAAACTTTTCTTCCCACGAAGTCCAAACAGAAGAAGATTGCGTATACGGGCAGTCCTCAGGTTACGTACATGATAGGGTCCGGAGGTTTGTTCTTAAGTTGAATTTCTATGTAAGTCGAAACTGTATATTTTATAATTGTAGATCCAGACAAAAAAAATTTTGCCCCTGTGACAATTGGAGTTTAAACATTTTTTGCTGTAATGGGACCAAGGATTATCAATAAAGCTTTATTACAGACACTTTACAGCTGATTATTGCAGCCTGGGACTATAGTAAAGCATTCAGAGATCTTCACCAGAGGTCAGAGGTGTCTGTTTGTAACTATAGGTTGTCTGTAAGTAGGGGACCGCCTGTATATAGTAGTGTGCAAGTGTTTCAGGCCAAAATCCTGCAAAGTATGGTGTTAACCCCTTCACGACCAGGCCCCTTTTCATTTTTGCGTTTCCATTTTTTACTCCCCACCTTCAAAAATATATAACCTTTTTATTTTTCCATATAAAGGGCTGTGTGAGGGCTTGTTTTTTGTGCAGCAAATTGCACTTCCTAGTGACAGTATTTAATATTAAGTGCCGTGTACTGGGAAGCTGGAAAAAAATCCAAGTGCAGTGAAATTAGTGAAAAAATGCATTTGCGCCATTTTCTCGTGGGCTTGGATTTTACGGCTTTCACTGTGGACCCCAAAATACGATCATGGGGATACCAAATTTATATCGGTCTTAGGCTACATTCCCACTGCCGTGAGCCCGCCACACCGTAGCACGGCGGGCACACGGCAGCGCGGGGAGAGGAGGAGGAGGTCAGCGCAGCTCACCCCCGCCCCTATCCATAGGACATGTCCTATCTTTTCCCGGGCTACAGAGCGGTACGGTGCCGCACGTGTGCGGCACCGTACCGCTCCCGTAGGGCGCCGCGAGCCCACAGAAGTGTATGGGGGACGTATATCGGCTGCATATACGTCGGCCGTATATACGTCCCCCATACTGTAGTGTGAATGCAGCCTTATAATGTTTTCATACATTTCCACAAGTTAAAAAAAAATCTTCATTTTGTTATTTACTGGTGTTAGTAACTTTACTAACAGACAATTTATTACATTTTTTATATTTTGCAAAATGACTAAAAAGTGGCATTTTTTACTTTGAATGCTATTCTATTTTCTGTTATGGAGTTAAATACCAGGAATAAACGTAATTATATTTTGATAGATCGGACATTTTGGGACACTGCGATACCTAAATTGTTGCTTAGCCCATAAGCCCTTTCCATACAGCGCCAACCGACATGTGACATACTAATACGTCACACGTTGGTAAGGGGTTTATACAGGCAATCCCAGGTTATGTACAAAATGAAATCTGTAGGTTTGTTCTTAACTTGAAGTTGTATGTAAGTCAGAACTGGTATATCTGTTAGTATAGCTCAAGACAAAGTCTATTTTTAGCTCCTGTGACAATAGGATTTTTATAATTTTGGGTTGTCATGGGCACAAGGGTTATCAATAAAGCATCATTACAGACACCTTACAGGTAACCATTGCAGCCTGGGACTACAGTTGAGTAAATTACCAGCATCACCAGAGGTCACAATGGGCAGAGAGGCCTGTCTATAAATAGGGGCTATTTAAGGTGTTCTTAAAGTGGTTTACCCATAATAGAAATGTCAGAACTCCCAAATTGTTCTGATGGGATCTGGTTTCAGGTTTCTTGCCGGAAAAAACCACACCCAGTGCTGCCTGTGATTGACAGCTCCATTTCTGATCCAGGGAAAGCTGGGTGTGTCCCTGTAATCGTTTTGCCTGCAGCTGCGGTTTGAGTGATGGACAGCTGAGCCAGTCAGAGCTGGAGACAGTGTCCATTACTGCCTTATATTCTGCTCAGCCCCTTCATCTGGTGCTGGTTATTGCAGTCTATCTGTGTATCTAGTGCTCTTGCCATTGTGTTTCTGGTTATTCTGTGTACTGACTTCTGCTTTGCCTACTGACCATTCTGTTTGCTATATGATTCTGTACATTTGCTGCCATCTTGGTTTTGACCCGGTTTGTTTGACTCGGCTTGTCTGTCTGTATCTGTTGTTCCGGTTACCTGTCCGGTCCACCATCCAGCAGCTGCAAGACGAAGTAAGTCTTCCTATCATCTTGTAGGATCGCTCAGGGACCGTCAGTTAGGTTCCTGATAGTGGGTTCGCCCTTAGCAGTGCGGTTTATGTGCTTTTGGCAGGGACGTCGCAGGGTGAGTTCGCCACCACTTACCTAGTCTGACAGCTAGCGCCAAGCCTGGTTGTGGTTGTGCGGTTGCTGGACAGGTGCTGACAGGAAAGTTCTCAAATGTTAATCCCCTAGTGATGTTTACACAGTAGAGATTATTTTTAACCCCTTACTTTGCAATTTTACTTAGTTTTATTGCAGTGTAAGATTCCATGGTCACATTATGATTCCTCTGTGCTATGAGATTCTGTGTGCTGATAAGGTGCTTAGATTATCAGGGTCCAGTGTTTATCTACACTTCTATATAGTTTCTGAATATTCGCTAGTATCTAACACATAGAAAAATAGAGATGCGACAGATCAGAGATGATGAGATCCATGAGATGAGTATAAAACACAAAGACACTCTCAGCTCTACTAACTCACCTATAACACACACTTATTCAGCTCTGCTGTGCCTTCCTCCTGGATAAAGACGTTAAGGAAGAAAAACACCTATGTCTGAGCTGATTTTGTAATGCATGGGTAAGGGGCTGTAGGCAGAGAGCACTGCAGTGTTCATGAGAGAGTCCGAACATAGCCCCACCTTTGTGCTCCTGTGCAGCTTCTCCCTCTCCACTGATGTCAGCTCACCAAGCTGTGAGCTCTGTGAAGAAGTACAGTGCACAAAGGTGGGGACCGAGAGCTGAGGAGTCTGCAACACAGACAAGTCACATGTTTTTTGAAATGCATCCAAACCAAAGCCCAACCTCTGGGACTACACACAGGATTCTGTCAGGGTGCAAGGTAAGTTAAAACACACAATTATATTTTAATGCAGGTGCTTGGAGAAAGCATAAAGACATATTTGCAATGCAGGTGTGATGGGCTTTTGTAACCTGTCTTTAGTGAAAATGAGGTCCCTGGTGACAGGTTCCCTTTAACACAGTTTCAAGAGAAGTATGAAGAATATTTGTTGTGATCTCTCTTTTCCTTGAACTGGGAAGGGAGATTGTTTTAAATGCATTGAAAAGTATGTCAACTTTTTCAAAGCCTTCTATCTTCATATAATCCCAAAGAGATTGGATTATATTCAAATCAGGGCTCTGTTGGGGTGAGATCCCTGTTAAGGGGAGATCCTAAGCTTTAATATCACATAAAAAAACATGCTTAAGAGCTATTGAATAGGATAGGGGTTTATGAAATGACACTACCCCTTCAGCCACTGATTTTGACTCATCTCATGTGAAAATGAGGAGTGAAGAATTATATTTGCCTGACTTTGTGGGAGATTTTTTATAGGTAAATGGGAGAGATTTGACATAAAAGAGGAAAGTAGAAAGGACATTTATACCCTTTGTGAGGGAGGTGGTAGTAGGTTAGTGGGATAAAACCTGTTGACAGATTAACTTTTTTACCACTGTAATTCCGTCCTGACTACTTTTGCTGTGTTAGTAATCACAAATGACCAGAATGTGATCACTACAGCCGATTTGTGATCACATGCCATATAACTGGATTTACGGCTCCCATCACTGGAGAAGGGTGAGACAAACATATAATGGGAATAAATGGAATTCATGAGTGCTGGTGTTGTAATACTGATGGGAAGTTAGCTATTCTTATCTAGGTTGTAGATTGTGATACTTCACGAGCATGATTTGTGTGTTGCTGTGTTTAGGAAACCAGACTCTGTCCTTTGTGGATTGTCCATGTCCACATTGGATCGGGTTTTGATAGAATTGATAAAAAGTTTCAAATGTATTCTGCAGCAAGAAAACAACCCTGAACATACAGACAATGTCATTAGGAGCTACCTTTAGTTTAAAGAGAACCTGTCAACAAACTCTTTCGTGATTTTTAACAAATTATAGGGGGCGGGGGCGGGGGGGGGGTACAAAATAAGCATGATATATAATCAGCCGGGAAAACGTTAGACTTTATACATAATGGCCCACGTTTATCAAAGACAGTGTAGTTTGCCTGTGTAGTGTGCAAAGGGCGCCAGATTCATGAATTATGGCGCACATTCTTTATGAATCTGGCGCCCTCTGCACTGCTCCGACAGAGTGCACCAAATTTTTTTTGGTGCACCTTTAACATAGGATGTGCAACACATTTCTGGAAGACACTGCATGATAAATGTGGCGCATGATTCCACTGAGCACTGGAACTCCCCTTTATGAGCAGAATTTGTGTTGTGCCGGGTATAGTGCAACCAAATGTGTTGCAGGCACTTTATAAATACATGTGTAAGCAGTTTGCACTGAAAAAACTGGTGCTGGGACTTTAAAAAATGTAAGAAAATGTACACGATGGCTGTAGAGATACAGAAAAAAAACGTCCAGAGGCTTCATAACACAAAATTATGATCTGGAACTACATTATGTACATTGGGGCACATTTACTTACCTGGCCGACGGAGTTCACCCGAAGTACATTGTCCGACCGGAATGCACTGTACCGCGATTCACTAAGATCACGTGCCCGATATCCTGCATGTGTCACTTCCCCGCTCAGGTCCGCCGGAGTTCACCATCTTCTTCCTGGTGCATGTAAGTGCATTGGATGTGACACAATTTGAATGTGAAATCCCGCGCTCATTCTGAATCAGACGGATCGTCCGACGGCACGCCCCAGCGTGATAATGCCAAAATCCGATCGCGTGTGACAGAATCCCCTTCTAAATAACTGTCAAAACGGCGCAAATCCTGAAAACCTTGGGAAGTCCGACGGAAATGCGATTCACGGACCCTTTGTAAATAAGCTCCACTATGTTCTTTCATGATATAGCACGCTCAATAATGTTCCATGAATATTGTTCTTTTGGAGCTCATAGGAAATTTGGCAGAAAAGATCTCAGCAGGAGGTACAATTCTGTCCTAAAGGGCCTAGCACAGTTAAATATGGAGGCTTAACAAAGTTATGATACCACTGTAGGCATAAGAAGAAGTAATGTGTTTAATATTAATTGGTAATACAATTCTTACGTTTCTCTATACAGTATACAGGCGGTCCCCTACATTAAGACATCTGACTTACAGACGACCCCTAGTTACAGACAAACCTCTCTGCCCCCTGTGACCTCTGGTGAAGCTCTCTGGATGCTTTACTTTTGTCCCAGACTGCAATGATCAGCTGTAAGGTGTCTGTAATTAAGTTTTATTGATAATCCTTCTTCCCATTACAGCAAAAAATTTTGAAAATCCAATTGTCACTGGGGCAACAAAAAATTTTAAAATATACAGTTCAGACTTACATACAAATTCAACTTAAGTACAAACCCAAGGAACCTATCTTGTACGTAACCCGCGGACTGCCTGTATGTGAAAATCTAAAATGAAAATCAAAATTGTTGTAAATACACGATTAAGAGCAAATATATTAATAGCATAAAATATAAAACAAATGTAAGTTTGTTTCTAAGTGAAATAGCTCCAGGCTTTCTTTCAAACGGAATGTTTTAATCATTTGATAAATTATTGAAGCGCTTGATGCTCTTTCACTGCAAATGAAATCAACATTTCACAGTCAAGGTTCACGCGCACAAGTTTTATAAAGTTGACGTGAACATTAATTCGAACTTTGTGTTTGTGTAACTGAAATTGCAGATTAATTAAAGTTTTCAAGTGCAACTCTGTAAAAGTTATATAGGAAGGTATTGAATGGGCACGGCACAGGTCCGGTCATTTTTTTTTTTTTACTGATTTACAAGCAAATTTTGGCAGGAAAATCTCTCATTCCCTCCCCCCCAGGCAAGGTGAGCTCATACTAACTTCATTCAGTAATGTGTTTTTATAAACATGGATTCGGACAATGCTTATATTCAAGAATAATGTGGGAAATATCTGGACTGGAAATCTCTTTATTTTGATCAATATAATAGAAAAACAAAAATAATTTGTCTGATAGGAACAGGGCAATGGTTGCTTGCTAAAAGCAGAGAAAATCTGCAAAAAAAGCATCAACATTCATAAGAATCATCAATATAATGGAACGCTTTAAGGCAACCAATTAATGGAGACCATGGGGTTTATTTAGTAAGGGTCCGCGATCGCGATCGGATTTTGGTGCTTTCATTTGACAGAAATGGGGGGGCCGTGACATCGGACAATCAGACGGATTCAGACTGAGCGCAGGATTTAACGTTAAAATTGTGTCGCAAGACAATGCACTTACATACATCGGGAAGAAGAAGATGAACTCCGGAGGACCTGAGCGGGGGAGCGACACATGCAGGATATCGGGCGCGCAAACTTATTGAATCGCGGCACAATGGCGTCCAAATGATCCAGTTGATGCAATGGCTTCAACTGGAAGTTAAAGTTCTACATGGAGGAACTTTAGGTTCGCCTGACTGGACATATTGCCGGATAGGTGGCAAAACAGCCAATCTTGCAAACGGACTCCCCTAGCAACTAGCCATGGCTATAACTTTAACTTGGGTCCATTCATCTCTACTCCAAACAAATATCCAAACAAAACCTACCAGTCTTGCTCAGTCTACTGGTCATTAAAATGTCATCCAAAAGCTTTAGGAAATTTGGAACTTCCATAATATAGTCAAAAACCAGCGCATGGGTTTGTACAGGCAGTCCCCTGGTTACATACAATATAGGGTTTATAGGTTTGTTCTTAAGTTGAATTTGTATGTAAGTCGAAACTGTATATTTTATAATTGTACATCCAGACAAAAAAAATTTTCCCCAGTGACAATTGGCGTTTCAAAATTTTTTGCTGTAACTGGACCAAGGATTATCAATAAAGCTTCATTACAGACACCTTACATCTGATCATTGCATTCTGGGACTATAGTAAAGCATCCAGAGAGCTTCACTGGAGGTCACAGTGGGCAGAGGGGTCCAGCTTTAACTAGTGGTCGTCTGTAAGTCGGGGCCTGTATTGTGAATGAAATAGAGGCGATATAAATTTAAAACTTAAAAAAATAATAATATTGATTCATTTGAAATATTTACTTTATGGCTAGATATTCCTTAATTTCCGGAAACATTTGTGGCCAAAAAAAATTCAGTGTTTATCCATCCCTAGCCAGTTTAGTAAAAAAAAAAAAAAGAAAAGCTACAAATAAATACTTGATGGTCCATTACCCATCATGGTCATCCTCCTACATAAATATTTGCAGAGAAGCACCCACCTGACTTGAGTTTTTACTTAGTGTCCCCATTGTGCCATTGATATAATTTATGTATTTTAATACATTGTATTTCCAGGTTCATAATTTGCACAGTGTTGCTTCGAGTCCACACCGTCCACAGTGTAAACGCAATAGTGCAAATATTACGGCAGTAAATTATACTATGGGAACGCTGTGCTTCGTTTCTTGCGCATGGAGAGGGGTGCCACCCTCTAAAATATCCTATGCTTCAGCGCACCAGAAATTGGATCTGCTGTGTTTGAAAACTTAGAAATAATGTTTACTCTGATTTAACAGCTGGACCTGCAGTGAATCTGAATAGGTCAGAAACTGTCACGTACCGAGCCAGAGAAAATAACAGGAACAGCTCAAATTGCTCGCTGCGCAACGTGTAAGAGCCGTGTTACTTCTAACACCTTTATCCAGAGTGAATATGTCTATTTATTTTCCAGGTATAACAAAAAAAAATATGAGTAAGCATCGCACGTAGTGGTGAAACACGAGCAGCTTCATGTTTTTCATACTATTACTGTCAATCACGGATGGTTTGTAAAATATAAGAGAACCATTAACGTAACACTAAGACATGTTTATTATTACACTTTCCATGTGTGTATTTTTTTATTAAAGGAACTTTTTGTTACTTTGTAGTTTTAGAATAGTATTTATTTGGATCAACTTTCTTTTATTTTTAATTAATGTATAAGGGCTGATTATAATATATATGTATATATATATATATATATATATATATATTTTTTTTTTTTTTTTTTTTTTTCTTTTTAATTTCTTTATTTATTTTTTTTGCTGATTTTTTTGATTTCTGTTTTCGGATTTCTATTTTTTTTTTTTCACTGATGTGCAAACACTGCAAAAAAAATTGCAGCACACACTATTTTGTACTCATATGCAGACCAGGGACCTCCATAAAAGTAAATAGATCCAACTTTTTATCTCAAGTTGGGCTGGGCAGAAAATACATTAGAAAACCATCTATTTTTGCTGATGTAAAATAACATGGTGGCTCAGTGGTTAGCACTACGGCCTTACAGCGCTAGGGTTCTGGGTTCAAGTCCCAGGGTCAACATCTGAAAATAGTTTGTATGTTCTCTCTGTGTTTGCGTGGGTCTCCTCCGGTTTCCTCCCACACTCCAAAACATACTGGTAGGTTGATTAGATTGTGAGCCCCATTGGGGACAGGGACTGATCTGGCAAGCTCTGTGCAGTGCTGCGTAATCTGTGTGCTCTATATAAATAAAGGAATTATTATTATATGGGTTGTCCACTTTCAGCAAATAATTGATATTGTTTCTGTAAAGAAAAGTTATACAATTTTCCAGAATACTTTTTGTATCAATTCCTCACAGTTTTCTAGATCTCTGCTTGCTGTCATTCTATAAGAAGCTGCTATGTTAAGTTCCTGTAGGTAGAAATCTATTCCTGGTCATGTGATGGACATGCAAGTTCACAGCTCGTTATAACACATGGCTCTGATTACTCTCTGTGATACTAAAGAGCCGTGCACAGGGCCGGATTATAGGCGGGGCTCCCGGGGCTCTAGCCCCGGGGCCCCCACCATCTTGCCCCCCCTGGGGGCCCCCACCAGATCGCACCTCCCGTGCCCCCCCTCATGAGCCGAACGCCGCCCTCCGCCTCCGGGCATTGGTGAGCGCCTCCCTGGCGATCCAGCCCCTGCATAAACTGCCCGCCCACTCATCCTGCTGCATGGGGAGCCGCCGCCCGCCACTCCGCCCCTCCCCCCCTCCGGCACAGGTGATAAGCAACCCCGCTCGCTCCCGCTCCGCTCAATCCCGGCTAAACACCGCCCCCGGCTCCCCGCCCCCTGGTCCGCTCACTCGCTCTCCGCTCCCGCTCCGCTCAATCCCGGCTAAACACCGCCCCCGGCTCCCCGCCCGGCTCGCTCTCCTCTCGCTCAACAACCCCCGCTCCGCTCGCTCACCACCCCCCGCTCCCCGCTCTGCTCGCTCACCACCCCCCGCTCCCCGCTCCGCTCGCTCACCACCCCCGCTCCGCTCGCTAACCACCACCCGCTCGCTCACCACCCCTTGCTCCCCGCTCAGCTCGCTCAGCACCCCTTGCTCCCTGCTCAGCTCGCTCACCACCCCCCGCTCCGCTCGCTCACCCCCCCTCCCGTCCCCCGCACGAAACATGCACCCGCCAACCCCCCCCCCCTTCCCGGCCGAATAAGCAACAACCGACCGACTTCCCCCCCCTGGCGAACAAGCACTGGCAAGACCCCCCGCCCGAACAAACAGGCACCCGGTCAACCCTAACAGGTAAGTATATAGATGTGTTTTTCTGTGTGTGTATATGTGTATATACAGTGTATATGTGTATATACAGTGTATATACTATGTATATATGCATCTACTGTGTATATATATGTATATACTGTGTATTTATGCATCTACTGTGTATATATATGTATATACTGTGTATTTATGCATCTACTGTGTATATATATGTATATACTGTGTATTTATGCATCTACTGTGTATATATATGTATATACTGTGTATTTATGCATCTACTGTGTATATATATGTATATACTGTGTATTTATGCATCTACTGTGTATATATATGTATATACTGTGTATTTATGCATCTACTGTGTATATATATGTATATACTGTGTATTTATGCATCTACTGTGTATATATATGTATATACTGTGTATTTATGCATCTACTGTGTATATATATGTATATACTGTGTATTTATGCATCTACTGTGTATATATATGTATATACTGTGTATTTATGCATCTACTGTGTATTTATGCATCTACTGTGTATATATATGTATATACTGTGTATTTATGCATCTACTGTGTATATATATGTATATACTGTGTATTTATGCATCTGTGTATATATATGTATATACTGTGTATTTATGCATCTGTGTATATATATGTATATACTGTGTATTTATGCATCTACTGTATATATATATGTATATACTGTGTATTTATGCATCTACTGTGTATATATATGTATATACTGTGTATTTATGCATCTACTGTATATATATATGTATATACTGTGTATTTATGCATCTACTGTGTATATATATATGTATATACTGTGTATTTATGCATCTACTGTGTATATATATGTATATACTGTGTATTTATGCATCTACTGTGTATATATATGTATATACTGTGTATTTATGCATCTACTGTGTATATATATGTATATACTGTGTATTTATGCATCTACTGTGTTTATACACGCATATATGTGTGTACATTTATATATATGTGAATGATGTGGTTTTTGTATATACTGTGTATTTGGAATGTATGTATATACTCTATATATATACATATATATATGTTTTGTGCTGTCGCCGCTGTATGTAGCTGTGTTACTGGGGATGAGGCGGCTGTATGTAGCTGTGTTACTGGGGGTGAGGCGGATGTATGTAGCGGTGTTACTGGGGGCGAGGCAGCTGTATGTAGCAGTGTTACTGGGGATGAGGCGGCTGTATGTAGCTGTGTTACTGGGGATGAGGCGGCTGTATGTAGCTGTGTTACTGGGGATGAGGCGGATGTATGTAGCTGTGTTACTGGGGATGAGGTGGCTGTATGCAGCTGTGTTACTGGGGCGAGGCGGCTGTATGTAGCTGTGTTACTGGGGATGAGGCGGATGTATGTAGCTGTGTTATGGGGATGAGGTGGCTGTATGCAGCTGTTTTACTGGGGCGAGGCGGCTGTATGTAGCTGTGTTACTGGGGATGAGGCGGCTGTATGTAGCTTAGTTACTTGGGGGAGAGGCGGCTGTATGTAGCTGTGTTACTGGGGGGGAGGCGGCTGTATGTAGCTGTGTTACTGGAGATGAAGCGGCTGTATGTAGCTGTGTTACTGGGGGCGAGGCGGCTGTATGTAGCTGTGTTACTGGGGTGAGGCGGCTGTATGTAGCAGTGTTACTGGGGTGAGGCGGCTGTATGTAGCTGTGTTACTGCTGGGATAGTGGAAAGGAAGCAGGAGGACGTGTGTGTACGCTACACTTAGTGGGGGCCTCCACCAGATTTTGCGCCCAAGGGCCCCCACCAACCTTAATCCGGCCCTGGCCGTGCACACGTGTGACCATGGACAGATCTTTGTCCACTGGGAGTAAACATAGAGGCTTTCTATAGCAGGACAGCAAGCAGAGATCTAGAAAACCTATGAGGAATAAATGCAGAAAGTATATTGGAAAATTGTATAACTTTTTGTTACACTAAAAATATCAATTGTTTGCCGAAAGTGGACAACCCCTTTAAGTTCTAGTAAATGTAACATCCCAATAGGCTTCTATAATAATCTAATAATTTAGTAGAACCCCAGGCAATTTGGCTAAAACCTGCAGACAATGGGGCACATTTACTTACCCGGTCCAGTCGGGATCCAGCGGCGTGTTCTCCGACAAGGATTCGGGTCTGCCGGGATTCACTAAGGTCCATGCGCCTCCAGCAGGTGTCGCTGCTGCGCCGAGGTCCGCCGGAGTTCACCTTCTTCGTCCCTGTGCATGTAAGTGCTGATCTTGCAACACAAATTCTTTTTAAATTCTGCATTTTTTTCGAATCCATCGGGTTGTCCGACAGCCACGCCCCCCGATTCCTGTTGCGTGAAAGCCGGCGCCGATGTGCCAAAATCCAATCGCGTGCCCCAAAATCCCGGGGCAATTTAGGGCAAATCGGAAATCAAAGTGAAACCTGACGAAAGTGCGCGATTCGGACCCTTAGTAAATAAGCCCCAGTATGCGAATCCCGTAATATGTCCATATTATGACAATCTGATGCTGTGCTTAGCCCTGTGATTGGTATTAATACTTAATGTGCACTTATATTGAGGCTCTATACATTGATTTAGACTTTTCTCTGCAATTAAAACTTTATTATTTATTAAAGATCAAAAGCTTTTTTGTCTATTTGTATGACTAAGAGTTTGACTCCAGAAATGTTAGAGGACATCGATGGAACCAATTTCCCTTATGGCCTACAGATGGCAGAACAATAAAGCCGATGATAAAAGGTCTGTTTTTAGCTCTTACGCGATTTGTAGAATCAACGCTGAGTGTAGTATTTTCTTTTTCAGAAAAAAAGACCAAATGGATCAGAAAAAAAAGAATATTTTTGTATTGAGGATGTGGAGAATGTGATGTGTTTAAAGGTTACATCAGTCAAGCATTTCAGTTTATGCCTTGAAGCCTCCTAAGATCTCACACTTGTACCTTACTGTGATTATACTAGAAGAATTTACCTGTTCTAAAGTCTAAAATATGTATACAGGGAAGGGTACCGTATTTTCCGGGCCATTAGGCGCACCGGAATATTAGTCCGATGCGCCTTATATATGTAATAGTTCCATATATAAGGCGCATCGGACTATAAGGCGCGGGGTCCGGCGGCGTGGCGGAGGTCCGGGGGCAGAGCGGAGACCCGACGGGACGAGACGCGACGCAACGCCGAGACGCGACGCGGAACGCGGGGAAGGTGAGCGGGGAAGGTGAGGGGGAGGTGGAGGGCAGCGGACCATACTTACATAGGTCCCCGCTACCGGAGACAACAGATCTCCAGCGGGAACTGCAGACCGACGCGGCAGAAGTTGTTCGTGCCGCGTGGTCTGCAGTTCCCGCTGGAGATCTGCTGTCTCCGGTAGCGGGGACCTATGTAAGTAGGGTCCGCTGCCCTGCGCCATACATAGGGCGCACCGGACTATAAGGCGCACTTTGGATTTCTAAGGAAATCCAAGGCTTTTATGTGCGCCTTATAGTCCGGAAAATACGGTACTATAAAATAAAACTTTTAATAAATGCAAATCATTAGGCCACATGAGGATAACTAAACATATGGGTAGAGCCATCTACCGACAGTTGAACAACCGAAGACTCAGAAATATGGTTAGATCTTTGGGGTTAAGGTCTTTAAACTTTGGGGTTAAGGTCTTTGAACTTTGGGGTAAAAGTCTGCTAAACACTAGTTATAACATTACTGATAATATTGCTAGAAGTAAAGCATGCTGGATAAATTATTACCTTTCAATCTAACTAACTAATAACAGCATGGGGGCGCAGTGGTTTGCACTACAGCCTTGCAGCGCCGGGGCCCTAGGTTCAAGTACCATCCAGGTCATGTGGGTTTCCTCTGGGTCCTCTGGTTTCCTCCCACACTCCAAAACATACTGGTACGTTGATTAGATTGTGAGCTCCATGGGGACAGGGACTGAATTATTATTTTCTACTTTACACTCAAATTGCTGGTAGCCTATTCAACCAGCTGTGCTTAACTTCATCTCTTCATCTTGGTATACCAGCCTTTGCTCATGATTGACTATGTTAACATCCCCTTTCTTCATTTCTCACATGCTACACTTTTCTCTTGAATGTTCTTCCTCAGGCAAAGCTCCAGGACTTTAAATATCTTCAAAGCCCCCTATTTAGGAACACCCGACTTACAGACGACCTCTAGTTACAAACGGACCTCTGGATATTGGTAATTTACTGTACTTTAGTCCCAGGCTACAATCCTCAGTTATCAAAGGTGTTCACAATTAAGTTTTTATTGTTAATCCTGGTTCTTATGAGAACCCATAATTTTTAAAATCCAATTGTCACCGAGACCAAAAAAATTCTGGCTCGGGTTACAATTATAAAATATACAGTTCTGACTTAGATACAAACTCAACTTAAGAACAAACCTACAGACCCTATCTTGTACATAACCCGGGGACTGCTTGTAGTAAGTTTAATGTATATAACAGTAATGAAGAGGGTTGTAAATGTAAATTCACTGTATCCACAAAGCTCCCATTCACTTTCTGTATTCTCGCCTCATATACTGTATTTCCTTTTCCAAAGTGGAAAATTTGTTTATAAGTGACCTATAAGAGACTGCCGAGCAGTCTGCTAAGTTTTATAACCTGCTCGCAGCAACTATGTAACACTTTACATTTTGTTCTTATATTTGTCATTGGATGGAGTTTTTTACAACCTATGTGGTATATTACTAAGGGCTATTTTATAGTACGGCAGGTCCAGCCTTGTGCCATTGAAAGGATTTGTAAGCAATGGCACCAAACCAAGTGAGTCAAAAAATTGCCACCTGGATAAACATTTCAGATGTGAGTTTCCTTTAACCAGTCAGCGTTGTATGAGGTTGACTGCGCTGTAGGCAATGGCTGAAAGCGAGACTCTAAGGGGGAAAATATACATTTTGTGATATTCATGAACACACTGGAAATGAAAGTACATTTAGTGTGAATATGGTGCATCAAAGAGGACTATGCCTTTGGAGATGTGAATTATGCATTCAGTGTTTTACATAATATTTTATGCCATTTTTTTGCTCTTTGGATTTGTGCGCCTTTACTATGAATATAATTAAAAGTTTTAAAAGTTTATTTCAAATTTTGAATACTTGCTTTAAATATGGAGATAAAATAGATTAATATAATAGGTCAATGAGCTTTTCTTGTCTCTAACAAAACCGGCCTTTCAAAGGGCTTGGGAACTCATGCACAAAAGGACATAAAACTCTACAAAATCACTTTTTCAAAATGTATATTGTTCCTAGATCAACAGTCCTTAAAGTGGGAGTTCCACAAATGACCCTCATCCTCTATCTACAGGAAAACCCCTATATGCAGCAGTAGGATCCCCAGTGTTCCCAACATGCATACCTTATTTTGAAGACCTGCTGTGCACCTTGTCAATCAGGCAACCCAATTAGAGATGTGGGTCTCTGAGCATGGAATTGGCAATTCTGGACATCCGTGACGAGACCAGGAGGAAGCATTATATGACCTCCTGGAGTTTTTCCTGGTATGGCCTAGTACCTCATCACAATTACAGCAGAATTTCTACCAAGACCGGCAGTCACTCAAAAGGTTGTTGCCCTCCTGAAACCTGTGGTAAGGGGTCATTCTGCTCCAAATCCTCCAGGAAGGGAGCCACCTGGTGGATGCTTCCTGGGAGTTGCGGCTCTGGTTCACTTCCAGGAGGACCTACTCTCCCATCCTATGTCAGGTTTCCAATAGGTCGAATACTTTTTGGTAGACTCCTAGAGTTGGTAGTAATTGTGTCTCAAGTGAGTCAAAGCACCAGATTGATGCTGGGTAAGGCTCCGAAGTTGGTCAGGGCTTCCACAACCTCCTGACTGGGATCAATTCCATTCGGAACCAAATGAAACTTTTTAAAGAAATCTGTTCTTCTCTATGATGACTTGCTTATCTTCCAGACTATATGTTTTTTTTTTATGGGGAACCTCCTATTGATAGTTTATCAATATTGTATTAGTTTGGATCTGACTCTTGCTGCAGAAGGTCATTCCATTGGTGGTAGTTTAGAACATGAATAGAAACAGAGTAAAACTGCAATACCCTTTTCTCCTACTACTCAACATATGGTAATTAGTGATATGCTCCACTTTTAGCAATAGATGCACCATCGTGGACCAGTAAAACACATATTTAGTGAATGTGCTGAGCATCACTGCATTACTTATCTAATATTGAGGGTGTGACTAAGTAATAGGCCATCAATTTTAAAGGCACTTTTATTCATTCCATACTGGTATTTATTGGCTGCTTAACTTTTCTGAAAATACTTATGTTATTACCTTATGGCCTTTAATTGACATTTTTTTAAATTATTTGTTATATTAATCTTATTTTTATACATAAGAATAACTTATTTCCTAAATTTCACCATAACAAAATATACCAGTACATGAATAACGCCCTACAAATGTGTCTTCTGTGATGAAGGGGCTTATACATTACAAGTATTTCAATATATGTGGAAATCTATTGTTTATTTTTTCTCTGCCAGGATTTTCTATGTTTCTGCGTTTCCTTCCAGATGTGTTTAATTGCTTGTATTCCTGACCCTATGGCAGAAGTTTCACATGCAATTAAGCATGCCCGGTTATTGGCGTTACCAAATCCATGGTTCATTGATGATTTTCATGGGAACATTGCTATGATGAGGTCCATTACGTGAGTGTACAGGAAATACAAACCAGTATGTGTAGGTTTATTAACATAGGAATTCTGTACAGGGATATTTTTAAAACAGAATTGAGCAAAAAGATCCATTGAGACTGTTTGATTCCATTTATATCTACTTATAATAATTCTTTATTTATATGGCGCACACAGATAATGCAGTGCTGCACAGAGCTTGCCAAATCATTCATTTAGCATTTTTATAACCCTTTTTTTAAATTTTTGGATATAGAATAATTAGATTTATTTTTTGGGGTACATTTGGATTCAGTGGCGTAACAATAGCCGTAGCAGCCGTAGCGGTTGCTACGGGGTCCGGGCGGCACAGGGGCCTGGGTTGAAAAGCCAAGATGGGACCGCCCTGTGCCGTCCCTCTGTCCCTGTCTGCCCACCTCATCTGCAGGCTACAGGATTTGGCCTCTTCATTTGTTGGCGCTCAGCCCGCCCACTTCTTTTGGCGTGACCGCCCTGACGGCTCCAGCAGCCCGCCAGCCTAGTCCCCCCGCGGTAGCCTGCCCCAGTCTGTTTGCGGGCGCTCGGCCTACTTCTTCTGTGGCTGC
Source organism: Engystomops pustulosus (assembly GCF_040894005.1). Lineage (NCBI taxonomy): Eukaryota > Metazoa > Chordata > Amphibia > Anura > Leptodactylidae > Engystomops > Engystomops pustulosus. The sequence goes on from NC_092412.1 coordinate 236,431,620, forward strand.
TGGCCTTGTCCATCGGCAGCTGCCTGGCCAGCCCAGTGCTTCTGCGGCCAAGAGGCCTGCCTAGTCCATTCGCAGCACTGTCTCTACACGGCCGCCTGGCCAGTCCACTTCTTCCGCGGCTCCCTGTCTGGCCCACTCCATCCGTGGCTCCCCGTCCGGTCCACTTCTTCCGCGGCTCCCCGCCTGGTCCACTTCTTCCGCGGCTCCCCGTCCGGTCCACTTCTTCCGCGGCTCCCCGTCCGGACCACTCCATCCGCGGCTCCCCTTCCGGACCACTCCATCCGCAGCTCCTCGTCCGGCCCACTCCATCCGCATCTCCCCGTCCGGCCCACTCCATCCACGCCCGGTCTTACCGCAATCGCGCAGCCGGCCTGTATGTATATTTTTGCGGCTTCCCGAAGAACCAGCCTCCCACTGCACAGCAGCCAGTCTAAAAGAAATGTAAGTAAGTCCCTATATATGTAAGATTGATGTATGTATGCTGTATGTGTGTATTTTCTGTATGTGCTGTATGTATGTGCTGTATGTATGTATGTGCCGTATGTATGTATGTATGTATGTATGTGCTGTATGTATTTATATGCTGTATGTCTGTATGTGCTGTATGTATTTATGTGCTGTATGTATTTATGTGCTGTATGTATGTATGTGCTGTTTGTATGTATGTGCTGTATGTATGTGCTGTACAGTATATACTGTATGTGTGTGTATTTGCTGTATGTATGTATGTTTGTGTATATGCTGTATATACCTTATGTATTTGTGTATGTATATGCAGTATGTGTGTATGTGTATACACCACCATCTCCTTGGTCTTCCCAGCATGAATCTTAAGGTGGTTTTGCTTGCACCAATCCACACATTCGAGGATCAATTCTTTGTACTCCCTGTCGTTCTCACCTGTAATGAGGCCTACTATAGCAAAGTCATCAGAGAACTTCTGGGGGTAACAGCTTGTTGAATTGAACCTGAAGTCTTATATGTACAATGGAAGTGAAGAGGAAGGGAGCCAGAACTGTACCTTGAGGTGCACCGGTACTACTAATAACAGTGTCCGACACAGTCCCGGGCTCTCATTTACTGAGGTCCATTTGTGAGGTAATCTAGGATCCAACTAGAGAGGTGGTGGTTCGCTCCAGACAGATCCAGTTTGTCTCTTAGTAGTCCTGGCTCTATAGTATTGAAATTTACATGATTTATGATGAGGACTGCTCCTCCCTGCAATGGGGTAAGGGGGCATTCCCCTTTATTTTCAAGATGCTGCTATCCGACCAAGAAGGGGCTATGTTAAACAATCCACAAAGGCAACATCAGCATTTTAATCGAACCAAAAAGAATCATGGAAACACGATGTCTAATTTTTCTTAAAATGATTATTATTATTCAACCTCTGTGACTGTATGTAAGGGGAAGTATAGTTAAAGTGTTCTCGATCAGGCTGAAATTGCATTGTCTTGCTGTGCTGAGGTATCATGGGATTAATAGCAGAGCATTAAGAAAAAGAAATATAAATCTTGTCACTACCTAATGGAGAAGCTAAAATAGCAGGATATGGATGCAGTAGACATAAAAGAAGCTTGAAGTCAACGACAGGTGAGGGGTGCAGGGATGGAAAGAAGGGGGGAGATAGTTGCAATTCCTGCCAGTGCACCAGGGATTGTGACTATTTCGAAGTTTGTACACCAAAAAACTGGCATATAAGCTCTGATACATCCACCCGCAAAGAATTTACTTATCTATAAAAAAAATTTGCTTGGAAAAAATAGATAATAAAAATGTGACGCTACAATTTATTACTGTATCATCTACCTTTATCAAATGTAAACCTACATCTTTTGGATTATTAGAAAAGTTGCAAGGAATACAAATATATAAAAATGAAAGTTATATATTTCCATCCAAATAAAAACAGCTTTAATTACAGTCATAAATAAGGCACCCACAATCACATATTCTGCAGATTAAAGGGTAAAAGTAACTCCTAAGTGGAGATTAGCAAAAAAAGAGTTGAATAACCTTGTATAATTTTCCTTGGGAAGATTGATGCTTCACCCACAACTTTAGAAGTGGTAGTTAATATTGATTTATGTTATGTCAAATGGAAAATATTATAAAGATCCCTGTTCCGCTGCCAAATAAAGTATTTATGGCCATGATCGGGCTACCGTTGGCCTTCACTGATGAGATTTATGTTTGGAGACCACATTTGAGGTTCTTGAAAAAGAATGATGCAACAATCGAGGTCTGAAGACATTAATTACCTGTGAACATAATCCGGTTGATGCAATTGCTGGTCTATGAATAAAACATTAATAGAACACACGTGTTCTGCAATATTATGTCATCTGTGTTCATTCTTCCTTAGCAAATTCTAAATTTGAGAATGCACATGTTTATTTTAGTACTGAGAAAACTTTTTATTATATTACACTCATTTTATGAAGAAATTGAAATATGGATAATGTTGGGGTTTATTTTCCTGGAGGGGGGAATAATGCATTTTTATCAAATGGAGTAGTTTTGGCCTCTTTTACTAGTTACACAAGTTAGAGAGTAATGCAACATAAAGGAAGTCTACCATCAAAATCCATCATGATAAACCCGGGACACTGACTCATAGATCCAGGCACCGTAACTGTGGTAATCTTCTTAGATTTGTTATCCATAGCTTCCTTCCTTCTAAAATCAACTTTTAAAATGATGCTAATGTTGGCAATAGCTCCTCAGTGCTGCAGCTTCACAGGCCATTACAATGAACAGAACATTTGTCATTCAACCCCCTGCTCACTACCTCCTCCCTCTACCTGTGTAATCGAGCAACTGTAGGTTGACAAGGGGAGACCTGCTCTGCTCATTGTAACAGTCTGTCAAGCTACCGCACTGAGGGGCTCTGGAAACACCTGCCAGAGCACTTAAGGTGCATTAGTATAATTATAAGCTAATTTTATAAGGAAGGAGGTCATGGATAACAAATATTACAAGATTACAACAGTTACGGTGCCTAGGTCTATGAATAAGTGTCCATGGTTTATCATGATTTTGATGGTAGATTTCATTTAAGCATACCCTGGTTGATGAACATGATACTCACAAAATCAAGGAAAACTCCCCTTTGCCCTGCTGTTGGAAGTGTCAACAAAGTGGTACATTTATGTTTGGAGTCCTGGGTTCTCTACGCTAAACAATCCTTTACTTCTCTAATAATTTCTGACAGCTTTAGTGATCCAATGTTTGGTTGATAGAGCTGTGATTTCTGAATAGAGAAGAGGTGATGGGGAGTATTTGGGGAAGTCAGCCTGGAATATTACACAGTAGGAATTCACCCCAGTAACAATTGTGATTCAATATGGTAAGAGACAGGCAAATCTATTTGTAGGCTTATACATTTTGAATGAATCTGCTATTTTTAGGCACTAAAACAAATCTGGGAAGAAGGGAAGAGTCATCAACTTTCCACAACCTCTTACCCAACCTACTTTCTAACTCTGTGCTTAACTGCAGGTGACAACTAGACAACTATAGTACCCTGGATAAGTGCACAATACAGAAAGACAAATAAACACAAGACAGACAGACAACAAAGCAAGTCAAAAAAACTGTGTCCAAATCAAGATGGTTGGTACAAAATTGTGAAACAGAAGCGTAGTCAAGATTCAGGCAAAAGGTCAGAATCAAAGCAAAATCAATGGAGAATATCTCAAAATATCACAAGCAAGTGAAAAGATAATAACAAGCACATGTATACTGAATTGGATTCACCAAGTATCTTCAAAATACTCAGGGGAATACTTTACAACATGGATAAGAGGCTGCTCTAATGAATAATTACACATGAAAACCTTAGTTGTGATATTTAAAAAGGAAAACCAGACCAACTTGTGGAATGAAGATATTAAACAGACACTAATTAGATTATCTTGAATTATTAATTCTTTTTATAGATAAACATGCTTAGAAGTCAAGCTGTGTTTACATGGCTGGTTCACGGTAGGCACGGAAGACTCCCTGCTACTCCAGTAGCCAAGGCCCCACTCAGATTGAAACAGAGAAAGTGAAAGAAATGTAATGAGCCCCAAAATGCGTAAACATTTCAACAACAAAGGGACATTATACTAAGTACTCATGATTAAGTGCCCGAACTCATCACTGTGCAACCATTAGTGTATTTAGATGTTACATAATTACAAGTTTTACATATTCATAGCCATTTGTAGTGAACTCCTCTATCATTAAGAGGCTGTAAATGATATTTCAGGAAATACTCTAAACCCCTGCTGTTATGATTTATGATATAATGCAACAATAATCCCTCCATTTACGGTGTTTAAAGATTTAAAAATGCATTAACAGTATATTATGGTAAAACTACACAAGACAAAATTGTGGTGTTATTTTAAGTATAGCGCATGGGGCATTGAGCAAATCCCACATATATTAGTTGCTATCTGTGTGTTTAAAAGGATTTCCTATCCATTATCCTCTCGTCGGATTTGATACAAGAGTCGGTTGACTTGGTCGCCGCATTTACAGCGTGAAATGCAGAAAATAAAGGAGGTATTTGTAAGGATTGGGATATTTTACTTATAGAATGGGTTACATTGTTGGTGGGGTGCCAGCTCCATGTTTATTTATGGTTTACACTATATAATATATTTTACAGATTTGGTTATAATCTGTGTAATCTTATTAGCCAACTGGAGTGAAACTGGACATAAAAAGTTTCAAATATCTCTTCTTGGTTTTCTGGAATATTTTTACATGAATGACTAATGGTGTGCCTAGAAAAGTTCTTCCCTTATGTGACTTGAAAAGTTATTATTATTATGGTTAACAGTGTTTTTTAGAGAGGATTTTGTAATTTGGCTGATTTATGGCTGATGACTGATGGCCTAGGTTCCACATTTTTATTATTTTTAATTTTATATAAAAGTGCTGTTTATTTTAAGCAGCTGCATAAATGAAGATGGGAGACAATCTTAGATGTTAGGGGAACAAGTTATGAAGGAAAGTAAAGAAGAAATCTTGGAAATTGAAATTTTGAGAAGATCAGAGACCGTGTGTGGGGAGATATTGGAAAATTAACTCATGTATTTAGGGACAGTTTGTCAATGATCTTGGTGGCCGCTGCTAAAGTGGTTTTCCAGGAATTCTAGAAAACCATATGGATGCTAGGGAAGCAATGGCTTAAATAAGAAAGTGTATGTGCTATGCTCTGGCTACTGGTATCTGCATCACTCTGGTACTTCCCCGGAATTTCAGGAATCAACTCATTAGCAGAAGACCTGATCTGTATAGGCCAATGAGTAGACTCCTTGGACCTGGGGACGACAAAGGAAGAGAAATCTAATGCTCATAGTATGTCAAGTCAGTCTATGGTCCTAAAAGGTCACTCTTCATTCAAAACAGGTTCGAAGATCCCCAAACTTCTGACTGGGTGCAGGGCTGAAAACCAGAGGTAGCGAAGCAATGCAGGAGTAAGTCTGATTTCTCTTTTTTTGCCAACCCATTCCCAGCCTCTACAGGGTTTTGCAGAATTTCTGGACAACCTTCTTAAGATATCAGGGCACATTTACTCACCTGTCCAAGGAGTTCACCCAAAGTGCATTGATATTGGCATTGTGCGCCCAATATCCTGCATCTGTCGCTTCCCCGCTGAGGTCCGCCAGAATTCACCTTCTTCTTCCCAGTTTATGTAAGTACATGTCTTGGGAGGCAACTTTAAAGTTAAATCCCATGCTCAGTCTGAATCCATCGGAGTGTTCGCCGGCCCGCCCCCTGATTTCTGTTGCATTACGCCAAAGTCCGATCGCTTGTGACACAATCCCCTTCTCAATACTTATCCCAGCCGTGCAATCCCCTGAAATGTGTGGAAGTCCGACAGAAATGCGATCCGCGGACCCTTAGTAAATAAGGATATACAATGAGCACTGTGTATTGTTAGTACAAATGGATTGGCAGAATTGGAATAAGTGGAAATTGTGACTAGTGTTGAGACTAGTTTCGATGAGCATAAGAGTGTTAGATGGGTTCACTCACTAGAAGGAATGATGCATGGAAACACACATCTGAATATCCTGCTTACGTACACCCATATTACTTCATATTAATTACATTTTCTCTTAGTATTACACTAATTCAATTCTAAATTGCATTATTTAATGGGTTAATTGACTGACTACAGATTTTTCTCTCTGTTAATCATCACACTCCACCCAATTATACTAAGCATTAGAAATATCTTGTGTTCTTAACATCACCCTTCCTAATCTCTTGGTTTGGCAGCAGCTGAAGGCTCCTCCGATGATCGGAGTAGACATAACTGTTCTTTAGAATCCTCCCCAAGGTTAAGACAAACTCATTACTTTTACAGCTGTTATCTGTACTCCTTGTATCAATTAATTTTATTTCTTCAAAAACATCTAAAATTTGTTACACTCATGGGAAATCTTTTTTTACAAGTATCTTATTTGCTTTATTTCCTTGATGTTTATTAGAGAATTAAATGTAATTTTTCGAATAGTTTCTGTAATCTTTAATTTCCTTGTTTCCTGGTCACATTTTTCCAATATTTTATCAGCGATGTTTTAAATATCTTAATAGTATTGACTCAACAGGGGGTATTTATCAGGGTTACCGCATCATAGCTTATTGCTAGCACTTGCTATTATTTCACCTTCCCGTGTGAAGGGGGGGCCCGAATGACAATGGGGTGTTTTTGTCCCTGTGTCTGCTCACTCGCTGCAGTTGGCGAATTTTCATATGTAATTTATTTCTATGCCAGGTAGGGCCTGACGTAGAAGTGAACGCTGCTAAGGCCCCTACCAAACACTACATAGCTGCCAAAACTTATTGACAGGTCCATATAGGCTAAGAAGGAATCAATTGTATCTGTGTATATGAGATGCAGGTACTATGGGTCGAGAGAGCACATGACACAGATGGTGCATTTAGGTCATCGTGCTACCAATGTCCTCCCGCTCAAGCTGCAACTAATTAGACTAACAGGAAGCCATCGGTGTGGGGTGAGATTAAGTTAAGTTTTGTTGGAACCTTTGATACCTAAATCACACCGAAAATAGTTTTAATAGCCCAATCCACCCCATTAGCATATGTGGTCACATAAGCTAAATGTATTGATTTGGACCTGTGGATGTCATAAAAAAAGAAGTATCAGTTGTGGAGGTTTTATGCAGTCTGGTTGTGCTATGTGTCTCTGTGTCTATCATTATAGAACTTAATGAACAAGGGAGTAGGTACCATTTTAGATTTGGATAGAATAATTCAAAAACAATAAGGGTTCCTATATTCACAGTTCCACTTCTTCTTTATGATCATTAGTGCATTTAGTAGGCATAGTGGCACATTTGCGCACCCGGTCATGTGGAGTCCACGAAAGTGCGTTGTCCAACGATAATGCACTCTGCCGCGATTCACTAAGATCGTACACGTGATATCCTGCATGTGTCGCTTCCCCGCTCATGTCCGACAGAGATCACTTTCTTCTTCTTGGTGCATGTAAGTGCTTGATCTTGCGACACAATTTTAAAGTTAAATCCCGTGCTTAGTCCAAATAAGTCGGATCGTCCGACTACACAATCCACAGTTAAATACCTGTCCCAGCGGCTCAAATCCCGAAAACGTCAGAAAAACCGGCAAAAGTGCGGCCGCAGAGCCTTAGTAAATAGGACCCATAATGATAAGTCCCGATTTTTTGGGGAAAAAACACACCAGAAAACTAGAAAACCACTAGAAAAAAATATAAATATTGATTTCTCAAATTTGCCCTGTAAATAATCCCAGATAATGACATTCCATAATGTTAACTAAAAAGAGAAGGACTCACGCAATAATTATCCCAGGAGAAGACGCAGGTACATTGGGAATAGCCTTATCATGGAAGTGTCAGATTAGTAATGCTATGTAGGCATGCATATCTTATCAGGCTTAACACACTAATTCCTCATTGATTTATTAGTCATACAGTCTAAGTTCAATTACATGTAATATTTCATCATACTCCCATGACAAGGGAGATAATTGTCAAAAACCTTTATAATGTAGATTTACAAGAAACCGGTTACAATAAATTCGGAAATACGATATTGGCAAACTCAGACTCAAAATATGGACATATTTATTTCATTAACAGTATTATTTAGTTTAATCATTTTTGCATCCTTGCATTCCATATTTAAAGAAACTACAGGCAGTCCCCGGGTTACATACAAGATAGGGACTGTAGGTTTGTTCTTAAGTTGAATTTGTATGTAAGTCGGAACTGTATATTTTATCATTGTAATCCCAGCCAGAACTTTTTTGGTCTCTGTGACAAATGGATTTTAAAAATGTTGGGTTGTCATAAGAATCAATATTAACACTAAAGGTTCATTACAGACACATTTGATAACTGTTACAGCTGATCATTGTAGCCTAGGACTAAAGTAGAATAAATTACCAATATCCAGAGGTCCGTTTGTAACTAGGGGTCGTATGTAAGTCGAGTGTTCTTAAGTAGGGGACCGCCTGTATAACTATGGAAATTTTGTAGATAAATTAATGAGAGAGATTGATAATAAATAAGACTCCGTTCCATTTCCCTGTTACATCTAGGACTTCCCAAAGCTTTTACTTCTCCATAGTGAGGAGGTGCTCTTTCTATACATATGGGACATTGATGATGACATGGTTGGCACGTCACCACTGCATCACAGGAGGACCATTAGTGTGACTGCACAGAAATGGCAGAAGTAAATAAACAATAGGTAAATATTTGTAACCAAATTCCCTCAATGTTGCCAATTTTTTGTTAAAAAAGGGTAGATCAAGAATATAAAGTGACCCAGTAAAAATAAGGTGAAATGAACCTGTGTGCTCCACATTTTTTAACAAAGTGTTATGGGTGCACCCACTCACGCTAGCAGCAGCTTCACTTACCTAGCCGCGCACCAGTGACAGTCTCCTCGCTTCAGCGCACGCGTCCCCGCCTCCTAGGGCGCACACGCTCCAGTCGTCTGAAAATTAAAGGTCCAGCGCACCGCTAGTTGCTACTATAGATTGCCAACCTATAAATGGTCAACCTCTTCCTGTGACCCCTGCTGGATCTTTGTGCATCATAGCCTTTGAGAAAACTTGTTCCTGATGCCCTGTGCTCATGTTGAGAATTCCCATTGTGGCCCCGGTTCTGTTATTGACTTTTATCCCATGCTGCCTGTCCTGACCTTTTGCTATGTCCCCAACTCTGATCCTGTGCTGCTTGTCCTGATCTCTTGCCTGTCCCCGACTAAGATTCTGCTATACGACTTTGTACTTCACCTTGGTCGCCACAGCGGACAAAGTCGCAAGTCCAACCCACTTTGCTTTGAGCTCTGGTGAAAACCAGGTGCCACGTAGACTCCGCTCCCAGGTGGTCCATGGTGGTTCAGTGGGTCCACTACCCCTGGTGCCGGACACAAGGAAAGCCAACCAATAAGAATTTTTAGGAAATTCTAAGCTGGGGGGATTGAATATTTTAGATGTAAATTATATCCATCATAGGTATCAGGAATATATTTATATTTAACTTCATTTGTGAATCACTTCAGAAAAACAAGGTCAAGAGTGGATCTAGATCTGGTGTATAATATGGTCTCTCCATTGGAAATAGGATGTGGCATGTGTTGCATGCGGGGTCAGGGCATCTTCCTGTATGGGTCAGCTCTTTTTTTTGTAAGTTCTGGTTGGAGCAGCAGAATTAGTAATCATTAAATGTGGGCCATGATATTAGGGTACCGGTAGAACACTAAATGCCCTTTTCACCACTAGCCTCTTGATTGACCACCCCTGGTGAACAGCATATGGATTATGTAGCCTATAGTCTGCTATAGTTTACTTCTAGTAGTACATTTCATCCTTGCACATGTGTCATGTTAATAGGCAGTCATGAGAGATGGCTTTGGGCCAAACAAGTGTTTGGCAGACAACTAGATAGTGTTTGTTGTATGCCATGACTATATGTTTTTGGAAGATTAAATTACTCTTGTTGGATCTGCTATATTACCAGAATAGATGAACGGTACATGACCATGTCATCCCATGCTATTGAAACCTTCTGGGGCAGTGATGGACAGAGAACACTGCAGAGCCTGGGGAATGTTTCTGCTTCCTATTGGAATGTCATGGAGCTGTGATGATTCCCGTACAGAGGTTCTAAGAAAGCTCTCCATGCTAAGCCTTTTATCCGACAACAAATGTTACTGCTCATTTATCATGTAAACTTGTTTGACAGCTCAGGGTCTAAATATATAGATGGAGAAAAATAAGAAGTTCCCTCATATATTTATTTTCTAATTTTCACCTTTAAATATATCTCAGAGTATTTTTTAAGATTATTTTAGGTTCCTACCTGATCCTGTCAATAGTCTACAGAGGCACAACTGATTGGGCAAAACTAGAAGTGGGGCCCCAAAATAAAAAAAATTATGAACAGTCACAGGCAGTAAGAGGCTCCCTATAGTCCTGAACAATAATAACACTCTGTAGTAGTAGGTAAGTATCTGTAATATGGGACTGTAGGTGAATTGTGAAGCAGACCAAGCAGATAGACAGATGTATAGAAGATATGTAGATAATAGACAAAAAGATATATATATTTATATTTTTTTTTTGTCTATTATCTATTTATCTTCTATAAATCTGTCTATCCTTATATTAGACAAATAATAGGAGATATATAACTAATAATATTAATAATAATAATAATTCTTTATTTACAAAGTGCACACAGTGCTTGCCAGATCAGTCCCTGTCCCCATGGGGTTTTACAATCTAATCAGCATGTTTTGGAGTGTAAAAGGAAACCGGGGGACCCGGAGGAAACCCATGGAAATATAGAGAGAACATACAAACTCTTTGCAGATGTTGACCTAGGTGAGACTTGAACCTAGGACTCTAACGCTGCAGGGCTGTAGTGCTAATCACTGAGCCACTGTGCTGCCCATTAATATCTAGACAGATAAATGATAGATATATAGACAGGAGATACATGATAAGCATCTTCACCTGGGCATTCAACCAGGGGGTATTAAAAGAACAATACATCCTCTGCCCACAAAAGTCCACATGCTGGAGCCCCTTTATAACAGAGGGCACTGGGGAAAAACCCGTCCACTAACGCTGTCCCTGCAGATGCATCAGAGATTCTGTTAGCAGAGTCTGCTAAAAATTTCAGACCAAGAATTCCTCCATGATGGGATTTTTTTCCAGGAAGACAATGGACACCCTAATGGAAGCCCAACATCCCGCATTATTATTATCTATAGGGTTTTTTGGTGTTTGTTGGTGTCCATTAGCAAAAATCACAAGAGTTTCTCCTATTATTGTTTTAATATCCCCATGGCTAATGTGACCAGAGAAGGCTATCTAGGTGGTTGGTTAAAAGGTCCATTCACAACTACCACCAACTTGGTCCCCTGATTCCAAGGTAGTTGGGATTTACTCTCTCTAACACCATTACAGTAGCAACATATTAATGAAACTTACATCAGATGGATTGTCCTCTACAGCCCGGAACTGGTCACCAGGTTTTATAAATCTTGGATGAGGAAACTAATGGAACTTATTACTTGGGAATGATGGGGTCCAGAGAATGAAACTGTGTTGGAATAGGTGGAGCGGGCCCTATCAAAGTATTTTAAGTGTTCACATTGATGTAGGTAGTCTTCAGTCTAGAGGGTACTTAACTCCAATAGCTAAGAAAATTGCATACACATTTCCCAGCATTACAGTATTGACTCTCAGGTCCCATTAACAAGAATCAGTACTTCACAAAGCTCCGACTTATATATTTATGTATTTTTTTTACTTCAGGTTGCTGTACAGTACCTTATACTGAGGCACCATCAGGACAATATTGACAGGGTCCACCTAATATTGCTGTCAAAAAATTCCTCTATACAGGACTGTATCACCCAACAGAAATTGACGATTACCATTACAGATGCTTAATGGACCTCAAATAGTCAATAGGGATTCTGCAGAATCGGTTGTTGTCTGTTAGTAGACAGATCATTCTTTATTGTTCTTGTGATGGAACGGATGAACAAATGCTGATGTAAACTCAGCCTTTTAGACTGCAAATCAGCAGAGTCTAACAGAGAACAAGATGTGAAATGTGCGAGATTAGATCTCCCAATCCTCCAGAACTGTGGATGCAGCTGTGGGTGAAAATAGGCTGTAACAACTGGAAAATTGATCCCAGGGATTCCTGAAGACTGGTGCTGGCAGTCGTTGATGTGCAGAGTCAAGTCTCTAGTCTTTACAGTGATCCAAGGCTCTCAGGACTTCTCTAGGGATCAGGAGGGAATGTTATGTGCAGGCATGAAACCTAAAACTAGAACAATCTAATCTCAGGTGTCTCTGGAGCTAAAGGAACAATACAAGTCTTTTTCTGTAGCATAAAAGAACCTCTGAACATTTTTAAATTAAAATTAGTAATGTCAAAGTTTTCCACTGCACCGGCCCTAAACAGATGCACAACCTGAATTTTTTTGATGGAGTTGAGTGTTGTGCAGGGATGTTGTAGATATTTCACATCTGGATATTCAATATTCAGTTAGATAACATTTTTAAGTTTACTGTAAACTGATGCTTAACCCCTTCACGCTGTGCAAAGGATATGTCCGGCACAGAGCTATGACGGGTGTATGAAGAATGCTCACGGGCTGAGCCCTCTTCATACAGAGATGGGCTTTGCTGCATATTGTATTGAAGACCCATCACTAACACCCACGGTCGGTGCTTTCATCGGTCGTGGTTGTCAAACTCGTGTCTGCCGCCGGCAAAGACCACGGCGACACTTAAAACATGGTAGCGCATGGGTGGCGCATTCTTTATTGAGATCATCGCTCCCCTGAACATCATCGGGGGGGGGGGGGATGGGGGGCGATCGGTTACTATTAGAGATGAGCGAGCACTAAAATGCTCGGGTGCTCGTTACTCGAGCCAAACATTTCCCGATGCTCGAGTGCTCGTTTCGAGTAACGAGCATTTTTCAGTAAAATTACAAACTGAACGAGCACTGTTCAGTGCAGATGTTTCCACTGGAAGAACACAGTGAAAGAACACTGCAGAACAGATTGCAGATGTTCATGAACATCTGCGATCTGCTCCGGAGACACGCGTGCAGAACGGTGTTCTCCGCAATAGTATTTGAAGAACAATATGTGTAGAGAACAACTTGCAGATGTTTCCAAACATCTGCAAGTTGTTCTTCACACATATTGTTCATGACTTGTTCTTGTTACTGGGTCCGTTCCATGATGCCCGGTCCGCTCCGTGATGCCCGCTCCTCCATGCCCGCTCCGATTCTCCATGCCCGCTCCAGCCCCGCTCAACTCCGTGATGCCCGCTCCAGCCCCACTCCACTCCGTGATGCCCGCTCCATCCCCGCTCCGCTCCTTGATGCCTGCTCCATCCCCGCTCCGTTCCATGATGCCCGCTCCAGCCCCGTTCCGTGATGCCTGCTCCACTCCGTGATGCTCGCTCCGATTCTCCATGCCAGCGCCAGCCCCGCTCCGCTCCAGCCCCGCTCAACTCCATGATGCCCGCTCCAGCCCCGCTCCACTCCGTGATGCCTGCTCCAGCCCCGCTCCTTTCCATGATGCCCGCTCCACTCCGTGATGCCTGCTCCATCCCTGCTCCGTTCCATGATGCCCGCTCCAGCCCTGTTCCGTGATGCCCGCTCCGCTCCGTGATGCTCGCTCTGATTCTCCATGCCAGCGCCAGCCCCGCTCCGCTCCAGCCCCGCTCAACTCCGTGATGCCCGCTCCAGCCCCGCTCCTTTCCGTGATGCCCGCTCCACTCCGTGATGCCCGCTCCAAGCCCTGCTCAGTTCCGTGATGCACGCACCGCTCCGTGATGCCCGCTCCGTTCCGTAATGCCCGCTCCGCTCTGTGATGCCCACTCCTCCATGCCTGCTCCGATCCTCCAATCTCAATCTCGAGCAGGGGAAATACTCGAACGAGCATCAAGCTCAGACGAGTATACTTGCTCATCTCTAGTTACCATGCATGGTTTCTGAAGATTCGTTACAATAAGCCACTGGCTCATTGTAATGAATCCTATGCAAAAATGCCATATACTGCTATACAGTAGTATTTTTTTTTATAGTTTTATTTTGGGGCTCCATCTTTAATTTTGCTCAACTGGAAAAAAACATTGGTTTGGATCAAATAGATTCCGACCCAAAATTTATCTTTTGGAAAAGTTGGAAATATTGGAAAGTTTGCTCATCTCTAGAGAGGGAAGAGTTTGTGGGAAAAAAAAATAAGACATGCTTCAATATAGTCTGTGAATCATGTCTCAGAAGTCAGTGGGTCTGTGAAAATCACTGTAGCCCTCCGTCTGCTTTCTGTTTTTCAACACAATACAATGGGGGTCATTTATCTTTATTTTTCTTCCTGTTTTTTCTTTTTACGACTTTTTTAGCGCATTGCAATTTTTGCACCTTTTGTGCTCCTTTTCTAAATGTGCACTGAAGTTTGCTGTCCATTCGTTTATCATCAGTAAACTGCATTTATCTTCTATTCCAGATATGCTCAATGTCGCAAATTACATTTTTCGATTTGTCTCAAACTTGCTACATTTTTTGGCGCAAAAAACTGCACCTGGACCCATACTTATGAAAAACTTAAGGGAAAGAAGTGACTTGAGACATTTGTGTGAAGTTTTTTAGACATTTTATTAAAAAGTTGTATTAAAAGACCTAACTAAACAGACAAATTTAACACAAGATAAAAGACAAAATAATAATTGAGAATGTGCTCAGAGGTGAAAAAAGATGGGCAATGAGCTTAAAAATGGTTGATCCACAAAAAAACACAATGTCCATAACATCAGCAGGACCTGGTAAAACAAATCCATGGAAAAAATATCATCAATTTTTTATGTTCTAAGATTATTCAGTAGCAGTTGTTTTCCATGTTTTTACATTTTTTTCATGGTAAAATCATTTAAATGACTTATAAATATTTATAAACTGATCATCCCAAATTCCAGAATACACACGGGATAACAACGAACTGCTCCCTCCTACTGAAATAGTCAGCATGTGTGAATATCTCAGCTATATCTGTCCAATATGGGAGTCAGATGAGCTACACGAGAGGCCATGTGGGTATTCTGCATTCAGGGAAATCTGCTGTGTGATTGTCACATATACAGCAGATGATGACAGCCGGACTGGTCAGGTTAGGGAGGTCAGAATCTGGTAATTCTGTGCAAACAAACCAGTGTGTGGGGTTTAATTTTCATTTCAATGCATCAGTGACAGCGGAAATATGCGCAATCTCTATCAGCGTTGTCTTGATTTATATCTCTAATAAACATATTGAAAATACAGAGAGGATGATTTTTCTAGTATTGGTGATTTTAGAATAAAATGGCTTATTCTCTGTAATGTTATAATATACTCACTGCTAAAATCCAGTTAGTGTTGCCTTTTCATATCCTAATAGAAGAGAATCCAAAAGAAACCCATGGTAGGGGACAACCTCATTCCTTTTGTTCCATATAAATGTTTGTGCTATGTCCTTTTTTATTTTATTTGTATGTGTCCCCTATGATTTGTAAAGTGCTAAGGAATATGATGGCGCTATATAAATAAAGATTATCATTATTAACCCACCCCACCACTGTATGTACACTTGGATGCCGAAAAGTGTAAGTCATCAAGATTGTACTATACATTTTGTAGTAAAAAGTTTTGGGTGAGTTTGAGCCTGGTGACTTCCTAGGTCAGCCCATCAGCAACCCAAAATTTGATTTTTGGGTACTGTTAGGACTAGTGGTAGAAAAAGCTTACTAAAATAAATCAGGATTACAGCTGTCTGTCAGTCTTGTGGTAGAGTTAAATAAAAAAGAAACTATCATTCCAATTTGGGACACTTAACCACCCACAGGTACTTATGGACCGGTGTTTTAGTGTCCCAAATCGCCCTTTAAGATAGAAAAATTAAAAAAAAAGTCATAACTTTTGTAATTCCTTCATTTCATCCACACACAATTAGGAGAATAAAAGTTTACCAAAAATAAATTTATCTATAAAAACAAGGAAGTGTGAGCTTGGCACATCCCAAAACTTCTAAACTGCACTAAACTGCAGGTGTCAACAAGGCATCAGGGCATCTGGGCATCATTCTAAATTGGGTTCATGAACAGAACAGTAAATAAAGAGGAAAGAAAGACACCAAGATGGTGACGAGGTACAAAATTGTAAAGCAAAGAATTGTCAAAAGGTATAAGGAAAGCACAAAAGCACTGCAAAAGCACAGTAGAGCAGACTGCATACTGCCCCAATAGATGATCTGGCATGCTCAGAGGGCCATGTATACACACAATCCTAGCTGAGACTGGCTAGTATCAATCAGTCCAACTGCAGGGCATATTCCTGAGTATGGTAGTAAACTAGAAAACTCACACTGCTGAACTGGAACCTGAAGGGATTATGAACTATCCTCACAACAATATGTACAACTTTGTTGTTGGAATGTGGAAATTAAAAAAAAATCTCTTTTTGAAAAGCTAAAAACATGCTGGTCCTTAGAGGGGTTTTCTTGGCTACAAATACTGATAAGATATAAACTAGGCCCTCATTTTTAAGTTTTACGGGTTCCCACTCTATGCACTCACATGATTCCCCACCACAGATCAGCTGTTCTAAGCTGTTTATAAAATAGGAATTAAACACAAAGTAAACAGCTCCATTTTCTGTGTAGTGGCCACACCAGGTCACTGCATATCATATTCCACTCATTTGAGTCTGACTCCTTCCTCTTCCATTGTTTATCAGTTGCGACAAAGAGTTGGCCCTTAGTGGTGCGGTCTAGTGGAACAGGGACCCAACCTATGGATATGTTATCAACATTTGTAGCCCTGAAAGCAGCTAAATTGTCCTTTACCCTTAAAAGTAGATGATAATATGAGTTCATTAATCCTATTAAAACACTGTGCAAGATGCCTGCGTAGCAGCAAGACTGTAATTAAACATAATGCCATTAACTCAATATCCTTCACGTTAGTAAGTGCGCATGTTTACAACTTATTGACCCACCGTCGAGAAAACCTACTCTGCTGACACAGATATATCAATAGTTTACGGAGACCAGCTTATTATCATATCACAAACCCCACATAATATATGGCATGGTTAGATCCTCAATCTATGATGCGATGATAAATCCCCAGCTATCCATATTTACAGTGTTCTGGTTTTTAGGATGTATTTTTATGTTCCAGCATTGCACCGCCGGTGATTAACACAACTTTTGTTGGTTTTCATTAATTTTTCATGCATGCATTTCTGAAGATTAAATACCCAGAAACCATTTTCTCATGCTATATATAGTCCCGAGTCGACTATTAAATGTCACAGAAGATCTGTTTTATGGTTTATTAGGGGAAAATAATATATTTTTCGCAAGACTGTAATTAGATTACCAGATCAGCCTTCCTATAATTCATCTTCCCCAGAAAACATGGTATGTTGTATTTCCATACAGGTATGCGCCCTCATTATTATATTTGTAAATCTGAAGATGACAGAGATATAGAGGCTACTTCTTAAGTTACAAAATATCTGGATATGGAATATTATAACTTACTATAAACAGTAAACTACAAGCCTTGAATATATTAGTAATATGCTACAGGATGTAGCATTTGCTATATTTCTTGAAAACTAATTTTAAGGGTAGGTATCCAGTTTATATACAGAATTAATCTACACAAAAAAGTTTTTAGAAGTACATTAACTTAGTTTTATTTTGTAGTGATCACAAAAAAAGTCCAATTTTACCCATGCCCATGTCCATGGACATCACAAAGGTCCCATAGAAATAAAAAGAGCACACATGGAGCATTTTTGGAATTTATGGTCCCCTATTAGGATGATTCTAAAGGTCCAGTATGATGCATTCCAATTCATTATAGTGTCCATGGTGGCAAATACCTAAAGGATTGGATATGTTGGAATCTTAAAACCAAGCCTTTCCTGGTTTGATAAGTTGGAGAATCCCCATAGTGTAGCTAGATGCACCAGTTTTGCCAAAATTATACAGATGGTCCTAAAGTTCAAGTCAATGAACTTGTTCTGTGTGTCAAGTAGGTTTACTAACCTTAAACCCATGCTGAGAGTTAAAGGGTCTTACTGTTACTGAACATGATCAGAGTAGATGACCCAGCTCTTTTTCTTCT
The DNA here is from genome assembly GCF_040894005.1 of Engystomops pustulosus. Classification (NCBI taxonomy): domain Eukaryota; kingdom Metazoa; phylum Chordata; class Amphibia; order Anura; family Leptodactylidae; genus Engystomops; species Engystomops pustulosus. The sequence continues at coordinate 236,449,848 of NC_092412.1, forward strand.
CTAGTTTCTTCTACCTGAGCTTCCCACCTACCTGCTTCCCATACTCCACTTGTATGGATTATTTGTGTCTAACAGCCCAGTCATTCTTGGTTGAAAACTTTAGAGCATCTCCATAAATAGATGGCCTTGCCAAAATTATTGGGCTTTCCTGACATCAATATGCCCATCTTAAAGGTCATATAGATGGCATCCATTTTCCAAAATTACATGAAGAAGGATTAAAGTGGAAATCTATTTATCTGGATGGGGTCCATTCTGGTATGGCTTCCCTGTCCCAGAACCTGCATCTTTTAGCTGGAATGGGTAATACACTACCCAGTTGGTCACTTGTTCACACGTCCAAGATTAATCCAGGAAACTTGTTCCTTTTGTCAGTTGTGTTTTCTGACCTTAATTCATTCTGAGGATAGAAGATAAAAGGAGCCCTACTTTACATTGATGAAATTCATTAATAATTTTATTATGGCTCAAATATTTACATATTTTGTGACGTTTTGGCCACACTGGCCTTTGTCAAACAATCTAGAAAATATGAAGGGGTTAAAAAGCTGGTGTTGGGTGGCATATGGCTATGTACGGCTACAATTAGAATGGTGCACCATGCTGAGCTCAGTTAAGCTGATCTGTATTTAAGAAAGCTTGGTAGACTTGGTTGTGTAAACCACTGCATCCAACCCACTATGGCCAAAGTAGGTGACCCAACTCTTGATCGTCTCTATTTTCATACCTGTATGAATAGATAAATGCTGCTATTGAAGCTTCCCATGAATCCTGCCCAGAGTTCTTGGTTTTTATTTTTCCTTCTTTTTGTACACATGCATTGGGGCTCATTTACTAAGGGTCCGAATCGCGCACTTTCGTCAGGTTTCCTGCTGATTTCCGATTTGCCCGGAATTGCCCCGGGATTTTGGTGCACACGATCGGATTTTGGCGCATCGGCGCCAGCTTCCACGCAACAGAAATCAGGGGGGGGTGGCCATCGGACAACCCGACGGATTCGGAAAAACCGCGGAATTTAAAAAATAATTGGTGTCGCAAGATCAGCACTTACATGCACCAAGAAGAAGCAGGTGAACTCCGGCGGACCTCGGATATCGGGCGCACAGAGATTAGTGAATCCTGGCAGACCCGAATCCTCGTCGCACCGCTGGATCGTGACTAGACCGAGTAAGTAAATGTGCCCCATTGAGTCAACAACTGGATTCATGGTACTTCTAAGATATAATGCTCATGTCTTATTTTGGCTGTGTAAGTATTCATGAACTTTCTTCAACATTGAAATATCATTTGATATAAAAATAGCTGTCCATGAAATACCTAAAGTAAGTCCCTCATGGTCCTAACATTAGCTGAAGGGTTGATGAATGGTCCTCATGCTACGTATATGAATCAAGGTAAGACAAAGCAATCACCTGGCAGGATTACACATAAGGTTCGCTGAGGACAGCAGCTGCCAGCCAGTCAAGCCATCACAGCTCTTGTTAGAATCCACAAAGGGGACTCAACCCTGAACTAATGTGCTTTAATTAAGACAGACATGCCATGGTCCAGCAGAGCTGGCAGGGTCAGTGCTCACGCTGCTCCAAATGAGGCATATTATAATTAGAATCTAATTGAAAATCTCTTGGAGAAGCAGAACTTGAACCTTACAGGCCTCAAATGTTAAGTTGATGTTGTGATGTGTACCTTATTAAATTGTTACTGCTCAATTAGACCATTATGTAAAAAAATAGGATGGAAAGTTAGATAAATGTTATTAAATAGTTCTGGGATGTCTCACGTCATACCGGAGGAACATCTGTTTGGAGCCACTTCAAAGAAACTTTATTTGAAGAACGATCTGTTCTTTGTTTGCATGATTTTGTACTGTACATAGGTGAATATTCTTACATCAAGTCATGGATCTATTACTGTGGCATGGATGACGCAGATGCGGCAGGGTGGAACTTGTCACTGCTTTGGCTGTGCACTATAGCTGAACCAAAGGGAGCACATCATTGGATGAGGAGCATTCCAAATATACTCCCAACAGGTGCATATATACTGTATATATTGGTATAAAGATGATAAAAAAGGGCTCACATACTTTGTTTTTTTTATTTAAAAGGATATATGTTTATTGGTGTTCTGATTGTGGTGGCATTTTACTGAGGGAAACAGATTTGTGTAATGTCAGGGACTGGGAATGTGGGAATTATTTCTATTAGGTATCACAAATAGTCACTGGTGACCAGTGATGAGTGGTTCAGGGTTACCCCCCCCCCCCCGCAGGTAAAACCCACAATCAGTGGTGGCACTGTTTGCGAGTCTTAACTCTTTAAATAGCACCACCGTTTACTCTAGGATCATTACTCCCCATGACGTCATCAGGAATACTCTGGAAAATGGGGGTGCCAACTACGACCAGGGTTACCTGTAGGGTTTAACATTCAGGAAGCTGAACCCATTCCTGAACTGGTCTTCTCATCCCTACTGCTGAGCTTTAGGGAATTTATCATTTATCTATATATTTTCAAAAAGTCCAAGCAACACAACAATTAAAGTGGGTGTAAGCTAATAGGGCCTAGGGCCGGGTTGGAGGTCCTCCAATGTACACGAAAAAAAAAGACAGCAGCTGCTATCTTTTTTATGTGTATCTATCCATCTAATTATCCAACTATGTAAAATTATTTATCTATTAGTATTTTTTTTAAATCCAAGCACAATAATATTATACATTTTTTAATTTTTTTTCAAGTATTTTTATATTGTAAGTTTTTGCGTCGGGTTCGTTGCCAAAGTCAGTCCAGATGGTCATTCACTCATTGAAATTGTATTTTGGTCATCAATCATGGTGACAGGCACTGCGGCTCTCAGTCGGCTCGCTGGTACATAGTTTTCCCTTTTCCTAGTCAAAACTGATGTTGCATAATGTGAGTCGCTGGTGTCTGCTAATAGGATGTAACCTTGTATGATCTGGAAGGTACATGCATGTCAAACATTAATCAAGGTGCTGAAAGATGGAAATTGTTTCAAAGGACTTTTCAATATATATTTAGCCGCTGTTATTGTAATGATAACCAAAAACAAGGCAGAAATCTCCCATTTTTAATACTTTACTATATAACTTCCATAAAACAATCTAAATAATAACCTATTTAATAAAAATAATCTAATTTTAGATAAGTTATCTCCCCTTAGAAGATTTTCATACTTTTACACAGTGTTCTGGACGTACAGTATTTCATGGACTATACACACCATGACTCCATATTTTATACTTATTCTCATTATGGTTAGTGTTAGGATTAATATTATTGTTAGCTTAACCCTAATTCTAACCCTTGCTCTAACAAAAAAGACATATACATATATATATATAATGGTCTAGAGTGGGTTGAACAATTAGAGTAACATTGGTTTGGACTGACTTTTGAAAAATTTGGCAAAGCTCATCTCTAGTCTTGGTAATCAATGGCTAAATCCTGAAACACATATTGGGGCGCATTTACTTTCAGGGTCACCAGAGTTCTCAGAAAGTGCATTGTCCTTCTATAAAGCTGCGTTTCTATAAAGCTGCAATTCACTAAGATCATGCCCCCGATATCATGAATGGTTCGACAGAGTTTACCATCTTTTTAGTGGTGCATATAAGTTCTTGGGCGCGCAACAGAATTTGAAAGTTGAAACCGCACTCAGTCCAAATCAGTCGGACTGTCCGACGGCACACCCCCCTAATTTGTGTCACAAGGAAGCCAGCGCAGCAGCGGCACAAAAAGGGTCACATGCGCCACAATCCCAGCTTACACATTTCTTAAATACCTGTGCAAGCCATTTTAGCCCCAAAAACGGTGCACAGTCTGACAAAAGTGTAGCACGCGACCCTTAGTAAATGAGCCCCATTTAGTTTTGCTGCAGTGTCTCTGCAGGTGAACTGAAGCATTACACTGTACTTACTTAGCAAAAAAATCTTACTTAAAATTCTTAACACCACATTTTTAAGGTTTTTTAAATTTTTTGACACTATCACAACCATTACAACAGAAGGGAAATTAAATATAAAAATGTGGCACATTCACAAAATTTTGGTGCAAATTTAAAGTAGATAATCCTTTACTATATCTGATTTATTGTCCAGCATCATACACTTTATTAAATCTGGCGCGATATTACACAATTGATAGTCTTTATGATAAATCTTTCTTCATTTGTTGATCTTCTGATGCCTGGTCTTTTGGAGATACTCTTTGTAGACAAGGTGTTCTTCATTTACTCATATCAAAGTGTCCCATTGCAAAGATCGAAGTCCTTCCAGATTGATAGAAGGGACAGTTTCTCCCTTTCTATCTACGGCCACTTTCCTGCACACCTGTAGGCTAACAATGCATCTTGTCAGGGGAGAGAAATCTTTCACAAGTTATTGTGAACATAGCAAACTAGATGGAATCAACCAGTCCGACCAGGACCACCATTCTCCATTGCACCAGATTTTTTCATGGTCTGCCTCTATAGTACATACACCCTTCATTGATGCGTTCGGTGATTTACCAATCAAACCTTTGCCAGTTGCAGTAAAGTAAAGCTTCACAGTTGAATTACAGAGGTAGTCCCAAGTTCATAAGTTACCCCCTATCCACAGCATGGGGGATAAAATGGTTAGCACTACAGCCTTTCAGCACTCGGATCCTGGGTTCAAGTGCCATACAGGTCAACATCTGCAAAGAGTTTGTATGTTCTCTCTGTGTTTGCGTTGGTTTCCACCGGGTCCTCCCGTTTCCCCAGGATCCCCAATCTATGGATAGCAAAGGTCGCATTACCATGATTGGTGGATGTCCTTTTTGCATGCTTGTGACATGCTCTTCACTGGTGGGGATAGCAGCAGTTGTACGCTCACCAATAACCTTTAAATAACTATCACTTATAAATTTGAGCCAACCCCTTTAAAGCAGTTTCATCGTAGAGATAGCATACATAGTAAATGTAGGAACTTAAGAACTTAAACCTGTTTTCGATGACGTTGTGTTGTCTTTTGGAAAAGTTTTCCAATACTTACTCTTGCACATTTTTATTGCACATTTTTTTTGGAAAATAAACAGAGCTGATACAATGTGGAGCATCCAATTCACATAGCAGCTGCAGTCTGTCTCGACGGCTTCCTATGAGTGACAGCCGAGCAGAGTTATGTAAGCATGACATGCCTATAGATGAGCATTTAGGGATTCACTTGCCATGAAATTGACCTTTGATATTTATTTAAAATATAAATCTATTTTCCTACCTACAAGAATTCTTCATCAATGCCTGAATATGTGTGTGTCACCCACTGATAAACTTCAGAATTAACTATTTTCCACTTGATTTGGTGCTATCGTCATAGACAATTCTTCCATTTCTCGTATGACCTTCTCTTCTCCTGTTAGACTTAACACCCAGGATTTACATACGTTTTCATATTTTATATCAACATGACTATTGTCAGTACTTAAAGTGCAGATTGTAGTTTTTAATTAAATTTGAAAATATTCAAACATATATAAATACACAAATAGATAAATAATATAGATAGACATCAAAAAATGGCGGCACACCAATGTTTGAGTGAGTAAACATTTAATATACCAAGGATTGATCAACTCAGGGAGGTGAGCTCCAAACTAATGGACCGGGGAAATTACCCCTAATTTTGACAAAAAAAAAAATTGGAAAAACCTATTGACTCGAGTATAAGCCGAGGGTGGGAAATGCATTGGTCTCGAGGTCGGAGCCATGATGGATGTCGGGGAGCGTCAGAAGGTGAGATCGTTTTTTGTTTTTTTCCTTGACTCGAGTATAAGCCGAGTTAGGGTTTTTCATCACATTTTTTGTGCTGAAAAACTAGGCCTATACTCGAGTATATATGGTAAATACTTTTTGATTCGATAGATAAATAGAACTATTTCAAATTGTATCTCATTATGTCGAGAAACCACCAAAACTGTGTAATACTCTTTTTTGCCTGCGGTGGCACTATAGGAATAAATTATAGTGGATTTCTCAGGATGCCAACAGAAATACAAATTATAATAAATTAACTAATCCAACATACAATTTAATTTTATTGCATAAGTAATTTAACACTCTGATCTATAGCAGTGACCTGACCAGATTTCAGGTGCCTAATATAAAATAAATGGTGGGACTTAGATTTGGAGTATTAACAGTTCCCAGAAGTAAGAGAACTCTTTTGTAAATGTTTACCTTTATTAAAGGTGTTTTCTGGGTGAATACTATGAATTACCTATCTTTCAGGTTAGGACATTAAAAGGTAGTCAGTAGGGGTGACATACCTGGCACCCACCTTGATTAGTTGATGGATGGAGGCCGAAGAAGACAGCTCTTTCTGTAGTGTAAGTGCCATTCCGGCTCACTTCAGGCGCCGCTCACAAAATCTTCTTACCTGGGCGTTAGCAAGTTTTCCACTTCACTTTATCTCACCCAACCAGTTGGTAGAATTTGCTGCAATAACACCTCATTCAAGCTATAAAAATAACCGTTTCAGAATTTGCATGTGTAATGTATAATGAGTATAAACAGTGGGGAAATCTTGGCTCGCTAACGATTTATTTTAATCCCTGTCCATCCAGCTGGCTGGTCACAAGTTTTTCTTGGCTTCCCAACATGCTTCAGTGTGAATGGCGTGATATAACTTTTATGATATCATTCAGCCTACCGGCATGTAAGTGGAAGGTTTATATATCCTCTATATGATATACTTGGACACTCTTGATTTCCGCTTATTAGGAATCGCCCCATTTACCGAAATGTTACATTTTCTGTGCCATGATAAATTCACCACTAAACCCATTCATACTGGGGAATTTTTGTTTTTCTGAGAACGAACATTGGTACAATTTTATAAGATTTTCTTGTGTTTTTAGACATTTTATAAAATGTAAGAATATCATTAGAATTTTTATTATAACATCTACAGTAGTTTAATGTGCAAAATTTTTTAAACTATAGTATAAAACTTAGCTGGTGGGTCCTCAATGAACCTGAAAATGGGGCTGCCCAGACCTCTAATTCAAACTATTGTGTGTAAATTTTGTGAGAATAATTGTAGATCACAATATCCAGTGACACTAGCAATTCTACCAATTGATGGAAATCTACCATAATAATCAAGTATGATAAACCTGGGACACTTACACATAGAGCCAGACACAGTGACTGTGATAACCTTTTAATATTGTTTATCCATGGACCAATTTACAAAATTATGCCAATAATACTGTAGAGCTTTTGGGGGTGTTACCAGAGCCCCCCCATGCTGTAGCATCACAGGCTGTTACACTATCCCCCCTCCTTTGTTCCTTAACACTTCCCCCTCCCTCTGGTTGATGTCATCTCATAAGAATATGTTTATTATCATAACATTTTGGGGGGCTCTTACATCTTTAATGTTGATTACTTTCTATACCACCTCCATATCCACATTTGGTTCAGGGTGAATTAAACTTCTGCCAAACACCATTGAGGGGATCATGTCTCTCTTTGAAAAAATTGACTGGACAAGTTTAGCTTTAAAATGCCCAATCCTTATTTCCCTGATATCTGCTTCGCACACATTTGAAGCTTAATCATACCTAAAATTGGTGGGTCTCATTTTAGAACTAGTAGTACATGGAAAGAACTATATTAATTCAGTGAAATTCACAATTAAGTACAAACTTTGTCAAAATTGAAGTAACAGAACAGAAGTAAAAGTGGAAACAGGAATGGAAAAGTAAAAAAAGAAGGATGACGTTGGACCATTCTATGATGGGAGTCCCATACTGTACATAGTTTTATGTATACATTTAATCTCCCTGAATAGAGTTTTGGTGTTTTCTTAAAGGGACTTTTCACTATTGACATGTACAGTTTTTATAGGATAAATTATAAAAAGTCTGATGCTGTTACCTGACTGTTGAAGCTTCTAGTATGACTAGAAAGAGGTCCGTTATCTCTCCTCTGTTCAAAGCTTTTAGAGGAGTTTGAATAGTTGAGGACAGTCAATGTCCATGGGGCTTATGGGAACAGCCAAACTCTATACTTGATTGTTTCCATCAGTTCCATTAACTTTAAATGGGTTGGATTTAAAGTTCTTTTGTTGATTCTGGTCCCTTAGAATCAATGGACCTTAGGTCGTCTCCCAAAACGCCCACATTCGCTACTGCGCTGCACCACACCATTGACATCTATGAGGTTTTAGTAAAGCCATAAAGTGCCTTATGTGACTACTCAATATACTATCTTTTTAGGTGTATCCAGAATTCGATAAAACCTCCTTTATGAATGGCGTGGTCCATTCTATTTCTGCATGAATGAAATAATTTAAATATTTTCCAAAACTAAAACTTTCCAGTCTAGTCTGGAGGTAAACCACAGAAATGAGAACTTTTCAATCTGTCCTGGACAAACTCTGCTCAGTACAGAGATAGCACAGAAATTTACATTATAGTAGCCAACAAAGGAGCTTGTAATGAATCACAGGCTTCAAACAAAAACTCGCGAACAAAGAGTCGGTTTTATCCAAACTATAAAATCATAGGACGTCTGATTTTGATTAATCTATTTTTTTAAGCTAAGAGCTAGGAATATTTATCATATAAATGAAGTTTCAAGAGAAATAGTTATGTTCTTGCAGATCAATGTTATGTGCGTCAGACTTTATATAACATATATATATTTTATGTCTTTTATATTTAAATGTAGACATTTTATATTTAAATCAAGTCATGCAAAATAAAGCCTAAATTCCTTAATCCTTAAAAAACCAAAAGTGATTGAAGTTCATTTTAATAAGTTATTATGATTATTCTTCAGCCATTCTTTTACCAACTAACACTGTCAAAGTTGCAGGATCCTAAAGGCTTTTTCAAGCTTAAAATATCGACGGCATATCCTAAGAATGGGTCATCAATATCAATTGTTGGTAGTCCAATGCCCTCCTAGATCAGTTGCTCCAAGCGGATGATTAACGGAGAATTAAAATGGAAGCAGAAGGCTCCATTCTCAATATAGTGGCTGAACTGATTCACTCTCTTAAATGAAAAGGAGGCAATTTGCAGTAACCTGGTCTGACCACTATACAAATAACAGCGCTGTCCGCTTCCTGTTTCTATCTGTGCTCATCAGAACAGCTAATTTGTGGGGGTCCAGAGTAGTCCATGGATGTCTTATTAATGTTTTAAAACAAGAAAACCAATTTAAGGGCAAGATTTCTCATATCTGAGAGGGAAATTGCTGGTCAGGTGAGGGTGGAAAATAATACAGATTAAAGGAAATAAGGACAAGATACAAAAAGCAGAGTAGAGACTCAAATGTTATGTCAAACATGTCATGATGATTCAGGGCCCAATTTTAGTCCCCAGTGTCACATATGACATCCCATCCCCACTTAAAGAGGTTGTTAAGAAATTTTTATTAGGCATGAACACACCTAGTTGGGTTCAGTGAGTTTGGCTGAGCCTTGACCAAAAGTTGGGTTCGAGTAGCCAAACCCAAACAGATCACTAATTCTTTGGTAAAGACAGTGGTGGCATTTAGATGCAGACATTTGTTCTGGGGCATTTAAATGCTGGTGTCGGCACTGCCATTTACCCTAGAATCATCACGCTCTAATGACATCACAGGAATCGACAATCTGAGAGAATATGGCAATGTACGCGGCTTTATTGACGACATTTAAAGGGTTATCAGAAGTGCCTTCACAAATCACTAGTATTAGCAGTGAGTGTGAAAATCGGGTTGGTGGGCTGCTCAACAATCCATCAACCAGTCCAAATGCCAAACCCAAACTTGTGGCTGAAGAACAGGTTTGGTGACCCACACCCTTAATGTTCGGAACACACTTGAATATTGCAGTTCTGGTCCACTCATCGTTACTTTATATATATGGATGTAAAATAAGAAACCAATTATACTCACCTTTCGCCATGCTCCCGTTCAGACACAGCACTGCTTGTTACAGCCGGGCAGAAAGCTACTTATTCCTGGACAAGCCTTTAATGGAGAATGATGACTTTTGCACTGAACCCCTAATGACAAAACTATTTAGAAATAGCCATGCAGCTAATACTGGATGATCCTAAATATTAGACTGGTCTGACACATATTGAATTGTGCACTGTATTAACTCATAGAAGATACAATGATACGACTTGAGGGAGTATCCAATGTAAAGCTAGCCTTGAAAATAGAAATTCTCCATTGGCAAAAAAAACCCCGAAAACACTGGGAATATGCCAATTTCATAGCAAATAAGCAACTTGGTAAAATTTGAGAAAAATGAACGTGAAAAATGTGGGTCACCAAGCAGCTGTGTTGTCCATGCTTATGTCCATGTTATGCTCATGTTATCAACTAAACATGACAAATGTATTGTAGCCACCTTACTTAATCGAACCCTCCAGGTTCTAGATATGAAGGGTTCACATGTTTATTTTTATGGTGGGCAGGCCTGGCTTCTATTGGTTACAGCATATTGTTCTCATCATGGTTTATATCCATGTAAGCTTCTTGATCCTATGTCACAAAACAGCTGTAAGCAAAAAATGTACTGCATCTGATGGGCTGCATGCTTGGACGACAGACAATAAGCATCACCCTTGCCAACTTTCTGGAAATTCCTGCTGCCGAGAGCAGATTGGGATTGATCCCCAGACACAGACGTGACAGAACTTCCATGTAGGAAAATACAATGGATGCTATCTACATAACTGTCAGCGTCTGTGCTATTAGTTAACAACTCGTAGCTGCAAACACGCCACATGTCAACATTGCACGTTCCCGACTATAAATATTAATGCCGTTAGTCAATAATTGGAAGATCTGAAAATTGAATTTTCCTCTTACAAAGTGTAATTGACACAATAAATATCCCATTAACCCCAATATTTTACATATAACCCTTGGAAATGTAACATTATTGTCTACTGTCCATGTTGAAAGAGATTTTGAAATAGTTCGAAATTGGGGGCATACTAAAAAGTATGGCTGAAAAAAATTAGTGCTCACAGTTTTGTCCCCAGACCTCCGATCCCCATTGGAGTCAGTATGGATGTGACCAAAGAGTCAGTTGCTGAAAACAGTAACCACATGTCGTTCATTCACAAATGACCATGGAGGATACTGAATGGTCATCTACACAATCAGCCTTCAGACTTGAAACCTTGGAGACAAAAACCCCAAGACAAGAGCACCCCAAAATAATTTTGCTATAACCTGTTGGGGGATGTTTTAGCTATAGGTGTCCATGTGCAGTCAGTCTCCCAGTAGTGAAGTAGTTATAATGTGATTTTTAGCCACTCAGAATTTTATTGTAGAAATTTTAGACTCTATAGTTTTATAGTTAAAGTATAGTTGACACATCTTTTTACGTTATCACAGGGCAATGTAATGCAACAAGTTGAGGTGATAGTTTACAATGTGATGGTTATTGTCATAAAAGCATGAAATTATTCATAGATATAATTATTTCTTTTTCTTTATTACTATCATTTTATTTTATCTTCTTTTAATTTCCATTAACCATCCTTTAAACTGGGCGGGGGGGGGGGGGGGGGAGATTGATAAAAGATTAAAAAATATATATAATTACTTACCCTTACTCTTTACTTTTACATACAATTGCCCACATTTATCAAAACCCCATGCACCAATTTGACTTTGCATGTTCTTTTTAGTACAAACTGCTTGTACATGTATTTATAAAGTGTGCGCGGCTGCACAATAGACGACGAAACACAAATTTCTGCTCTGAAAGGAGCGTTCCGGGGCTCAGTCGGACCATGCGCCATATTTATTATGCAGCTTCCAACAGAATCGTGTTGCACGCCATATGTTAAAAATGCAGCAAAAAAACCCTGGTGCACTTTGTCGGAGCAGTTGGTGCACTCTGTCGGAGAAGAGTAGGGAGCGCCAAATTCATTAAGACCTTGCATTAATATTCACAAATCTGTCACACCCTTCACAATCCACAGGCAAACTGCACATAGTACAGTTTAAACAGTTTTTGATAAAAGGGCCATTGTATATAAAATCTGTGTCACTTTAGAAAGCCTCTTATATCATGCCTGATGAAGGGACCTTAGTAGTATAGAATGCTTGTAACATCTTATATTTCAGTTAGCCATTAAAAGTTATCACAATTTTTAGAAGGTTACTTTATTTGATCTAACAAAGGCAACATATATTGGGGCTTATTTACAGACGGACGCGCTGCTCACTTTCATCAGACTTTCCAACAGTTTTGGGATTTGTGCGGTTTTGACAGGTATTTAACAGGGGTTTGCGGCGAGATTGTGGCATTGGATTTTGGCGCAGCTGTGCTAGCTTTCATGCGACAGAGATGGGGGCGTGTCGACTAATTTGGACTGAGCGTGGGATTTAACTTTCAAATTGTGTTGCACGATCAAGCACTTACATGCACCAGGAAGAAGATGGTGAACTCTGTTGGACCTGAGCGGGGAAGCGATACATACAGGATATCGGGCGCACAATCTTGGTGAATCGCGGCACAGTGCATTATCGTAGGACAATGCACTTTTGGTGGGTAAGTAAATGTGCCCCATTATTGCCACTGTTACAGCTATGGTCATTAATTGGTCAGATTGGTCAGCCAAATGTCGAAACTGTGAGCATGAAGACCAACCAAGAGAAGGAGGAGTGGAGAAGGGTAAGTACATTTTATTTGCACTTGCCCATCAGAGGTTCCTCAGTGAAAAATCACTCACATTAAATAACTATCAGTTAAATATGTGAGATTAGATACGGTAGGCTACTTAGGCTGCACTTATGGTCATGCTACTGCTTTTTTTCACTGTGTAGTATGAGAGTTATTTGGCCTCTGATATAATTGTGAAGATTTATGAGTATGATTTACATAATTGTCGCCTTGCATGATCAATATTCTGTTGAGCCTCAGTTACACATGGATGGCCTTGCAACGTTGGCATCTACCATAAAAAAATAATTGCTCCCAGTATAATTGGAAGTAGAGAATTCTTAGAATATAAAATATTGTAATCTCCATCCATGTTTTTTTCTTTGTTACATCTTTAACTACTAAATCAGAATTTTTATGACCATTTGTTTCCAAAAATAATGAGATTTTTGGATCTGAATTTCAGAAAATTTGAGCATATTCATAAAAACTGTCTGTGGATTATTTATAAATTGTCAAAAATAAATTATTTTCAAATTCAAACTTTTTATTTTTGGATTTTCATCAAAAAATTGTACAATTTAGTAATTAAACTGATTGATGATTATGAAATCTACTATATAAAGATGAGCCCAGTGTAGTGATATCATATAGAAGATTTTCATTTATACTTTAAAACTTAAGTTTTTATTCCAGGACTTATTCTGATTTACTCAGAATTTTGACTTATTATTTCAGAACTTTCATTTTTAGCCTTACAGAGTCTCACTAGGAGACAATAGTAGCATGCTTGCATGCCAGAAAGCTAACATGAAAATGTCAAGACAGGGAATAAGTGTGAGTCCTGAACCACGTATAGTGGTTTCCTGCCTACTTGCTGGCTTGGAATTAAAAGAAGGAATCAACTTGGTGGCAGTCCTTACCCTGAATAAGTGCACAGAACAGTAGACAAACAGAGACAAGACAGACAAGAAAGTAAAGTTAGAGAAACTGGATAAAAAACAATATGGTGGCGAGGTACAAATTTGTGAGGTAGAAGAACAGTCATGGTTTAAGCAAAAGGTCCGATTCCTAGCAAAATCACAAAAAGAATATCACTGTATCGCTAAGAGCCAACAAGACAAGTCTTTACCAGGCACCCCTGGGACATGAAGTCAATTACAGTAAAGGGGGCATTCTGAGGCAGGGAAAGCTTGACTTCTGTGCTATGAACTCCAAATTAGTGACTATATACAACAAATTTAAATCTCACTTCAAAGTTGATTCTCTGGATGATGCCACTACAGTGGGCCATGAAACAAATGTGATCTTTATGGCGTTAACCTGCTTGACAACATCCTGGTAGTGGTTAATTGGATCATTTTTTTATGACAGGTTCCTTTTAATCTGCAGTGCAAAATCGTTTAGCAGTTGTAATAGAAAGTTAGGAAATCCAGCAGTGCTTTTGGTTCCGCCTTTTCTCCTCCCTTGCTACACCCCCTCTTCAGGTAGTGCTGATGGGGGCAAAAACCTCCATTTGTGCAAAAAAAAAATCAGTGCCTGTTACAACAGGTTGACTATTTTATTGACATTATATTTTGGTAGTATAAGACACTCCTCCCTGCTTTTACAACAAGGGGTAGTGTCACAGACTACTCCAGCACAATGTGAAGACAAAAGTGTAAGAAGCTGGATGCCAGTTTACAGAATTTAAAAAGTGACTTGGGCTTGGAGAAACATGGTCAATTTTTTTTTAAGCAAAGTGCTAGGTATATTAACATTGCATTATGCATGTATTGTGATTTGTTCTCATAGTGAACCAGGGGGTTGCTTTTAGTTCTTAGTCCTCACCACAGTCAAGATCTCTGCACAAAGAGACGCAAACACCATTATGATAATTTCTCTTTAAGTATCATTGCACGGTCTACTGTGAAATCGCATTCCAGCCAGTAGCTTGCTTGTTCTCGGTGATGAATCACAAGGCAGGATCCATTTGTAATCCATTGCTACGACGCTAATAGAGGAATGTACAGTCATGGCACAGCGTGGTATGTGTTAATAGTTTGTTCTTGTCATCTTAACAAATATGTGTCTGACAACAATTACTTCTCTTTAGGAATTCTTTTCGAAAACATTAACATGGCCAAAAGTAACGTCATCCTTGTTTTATCCCAGCGTGAGCGTTTCTGTGCAGCCAGCAGCACATCATCTGTAAAAGAGCACGAACAAGCCCTTTGGCAATGCTGCCTTACATTATAGAATAAAAGGGGATTTCATACAGCAAATGCATTTATTAGGTGACTCAGTGATAATGGTCAATCTGTCAGGAAGTATATATGTGCCCCTTACTTGACTGTACCACAAAGGTTCATTGTATTTAGTAAAAGAAGTCCAATTCTTTTTCATTGACACAGTTTGCTTTCATTTACTTAGTATTTTCTCTTGTTATTTTTTGAACTTGCAAAAAAAAACCATAGCTCAACAGAAGAACATTAATAAAACACTTAATAATAAACATAAACATCACTTAACCCATAAATGCTACTTTGTTTTAGCTTTTATCCACATGGACAATATTTTTATTCCGACGTTTGATAATCTGTTGTCAGATGGGAGGGGGCTTGGGAGGTTAAGACAGTTATCCCCTAGATCCTTATTATTTTTTATAGTTATTTACAGCAGATAGTGAAATCATGTTTTTGTAAATAATTTTATTTTCTGATTGTATATATTTATTTTAAACCAATAAAATGGTGATGGTGCTGCCATCTTGCCTGATCTCTAACATAATTTAATTGCCTGATCTTTAGCATAATTTAATAGTATGGTTTAGAGCATTCTCATGGCAATATTAAAGAAAAAACTGAAGAAGGTTAATAGAGGTAAATTCAGGGCTGTTATCTGTATAGAGGTCATTGTACAGGGAGGGGGAGGAGATAAGATGTGACATCAGTTATTGCCACTAGTGATGTAATGAGGAGTCAGTTTTATCTATATAGAGGGCATTGTACAGTGAGGGGGGATAAGCTGTGACATCATCTATTGCCAGTAGTGATGTAATGATGGGTCAGTGTTATCTATATAGAGGTCATTGTACAGGGAGGGGGAGGAGATAAGCTGTGACATCATCTATTGTCAGTAGTGATGTAATGATTGGTCAGTGTTATCTATATAGAGGTCATAGTACAGGGAGGAGATAAGCTGTGACATCATCTATTGTCAGTAGTGATGTAATGATGTGTCACTGTTATCTATACAGAGGTCATTGTATAGGGAGAAGGAGGAGATAAGCTGTGACATCATATATTTTCAGTAGTGATGTAATGAGGGGTCAGACTTATCTATATAGAGGTCATTGTACAGGGAGGAGGAGGAGATAAGCTGTGACATCATCTATTGTCAGCAGTGATGTAATGATGGGTCAGTGTTATCTACATAGAGGTCATTGTACAGGGGGGGGGAATAAGCTGTGACATCATCTATTGTCAGTAGTGATGTAATGATGGGTCAGTGTTATCTATATAGAGGTCATTGTACAGGGAGGGGGAGGAGATAAGCTGTGACATCATCTATTGTCAGTAGTGATGTAATGATGGGTCAGTGTTATCTATATAGAAGTCATTGTCCAGGGAGGGGAAGATAAGCTGTGACATCATCTATTGTCAGTAGTGATGTAATGATGGGTCACTGTTATCTATATAGAGGTCATTGTACAGAGAGAAGGAGGAGATATTTTGTGACATCATCAACTGTCAGTAGTGATGTAAAGATGGGTCAGTATTATCTATATAGAGGTCATTGTACAGGGAGGGGGTGGAGATAAGCTGTGACATCATCTATTGTCAGTAGTGATGTAATGAAAGGTCAGTATTATCTATATAGAGGTCATTGTACTGTGAGGGGGAGGGGATAAGCTGTTGCATCATCTATTGTCAGTAATGATGTAATGATGGGTCAGTGTTATCTATATAGAGGTCATTGTACAGGGAGGGGGAGGAGATAAGCTGTGACATCATCTATTATCAGTAGTGATGTAATTTATGGGTCAGTGTTATCTATATAGAGGTCATTGTGCAGGGAGGGGGAGATAAGCTGTGACATCATCTATTGTCAGCAGTGATGTAATGATAGGTCAGTGTTATCTATATAGAGGTCATTGTACAGGGAGGGGAAGGAGATAAGCTGTGACATCATCTATTGTCAGTAGTGATGTAATGATGGGTCAGTGTTATCTATATAGAGGTCATTGTACAGGGAGGGGGAGGAGATAAGCTGTGACATCATCTATTGTCAGTAGTGATGTAATGAGGGGTCAGTGTTATCTATATAGAGGTCATTGTACAGGGAGGGGGAGGAGATAAGCTGTGACATCATCTATTGTCAGTAGTGATGTAATGATGGGTCAGTGTTATCTATATAGAGGTCATTGTACAGGGAGGGGGAGGAGATAAGCTGTGACATCATCTATTGTCAGTAGTGATGTAATGAGGGGTCAGTGTTATCTATATAGAGGTCATTGTACAGGGAGGGGGAGGAGATAAGCTGTGACATCATCTATTGTCAGTAGTGATGTAATGATGGGTCAGTGTTATCTATATAGAGGTCATTGTACAGGGAGGGGGAGGAGATAAGCTGTGACATCATCTATTGTCAGTAGTGATGTAATGAGGGGTCAGTGTTATCTATATAGAGGTCATTGTACAGGGAGGGGGAGGAGATAAGCTGTGACATCATCTATTGTCAGTAGTGATGTAATGAGGGGTCAGTGTTATCTATATAGAGGTCATTGTACAGGGAGGGGGAGGAGATAAGCTGTGACATCATCTATTGTCAGTAGTGATGTAATGATGGGTCAGTGTTTTCTATATAGAAGTAATTGTACAGGGAGGGGAGGAGATAAGCTGTAAAACCCATCTGTCGTTAGTGTTGGGTGCACAAATGTTGTTGAAGTCTTATCATAAATTCTAATCTTGTCTGTAACATAAACTATGTGGCTGTTGAAAAATGGTACTTAGTTTTGGGATAGTTATCTATATTAGGTGTTTACCATTACTCATCAATATTTTCACTTTGAAGGAATTATGGAATAGAAGTGAGTGATGTAAAAAGTGTTTGCTGTGCATTCAATAATCCTACATTTGTCCTTAATGCTCTTTAGTTCTGGATAAGAAAAGGAGGGAGAAACTTTTGTCTGCAGCTGTTCAAATGCAACGACCCAATCTTCAGTCAGCATGAGGTTCAACCCCATTACAAGGCAGACATGTTTCTCCAAAATAACCAGCATGAATCTAACGTGTATAGGCAACTTTTGAAATATCAGAAAAGAAATCCATTGGTTGATTTTCCAGTTCACCATCCTGGCCATGGAACAAATCCATTCACTGGTTTTCTAACCACTCTTAAAAATCCATGTACGTGACGATCCCAACATTTCAAGATGTAATGGATGAGACATTTGTACATCATTACCCAGGATTAGTCATGTATTCCAATCCAGGGCTGTAGGAATTTTCCTTCCTACTTTCTAGTCCTCATTTATTCGAAGATTATATAGTTTGGGGATTACTGGATTTTATTCCTACACATACTGTATGAGAAGGACTTTTATTGGTCTTCTGCTGCTATGCATCATGGGTGATCTGAAGGTAGAACAAAGATGGATACAATAATTTGATGGAATCGTAAAACCTTATAAGAACAGTTAGATATCTGGCGTTGTATGTATAATAGCTCTTGTCATCAGCGGGTGATTTCTTTTGCTGTTCCCCTCGGATTACTCATATTGTATTTGCTAAAAAAGATGCCATTAATTTACTGCCAATATTGTATCATTTCCAGGCTCTGCATAAGCACTTATTGCCGTGAAAGATAGTTGGCCTAGTTTAAAAGTCTGAATTGTAGAGCATTAAAAAGAACACGACTCATGGTATAAATAGGAGCCAAGTCGTATTAACACTATTTATTATTCCATTGTATTTTCATATTATATTACAATAAAGTTTGAGAACAGACTTTAGGTTTTTTTCTAAATCTACTGTTACAGAATATTTTAAGCTTTCAGCGGCGTCCCCGAAGCAGCGTAATGTTCCATATATTTAGGAAAATCATACATCAGCTTAGGAACTGACTTTATTCTAATTTAGAGTAAAATCTAGGAATAAATGGTCCCAAGGTCAAATAAGGTCACACTTACATTTACGTAAAGTAGCTTATTTTAGGCAGAGTGGGTATCACACAGATGCTGCTGATGGAACAACACTGGGAAGTATATGAAAGCAAAGACATTTCACAACTTCTCAAGTATTTAGTTAACAAAATAAATGGAAATTAGCTTGGATAGTTCCAGATTCTCAGGGATAATCCAGCACAATATGACAGTAGGGGCATTGGAGCATTTCCCAAAAATAGTTGACCCTGTTCAGTTATGGGGTGGGTGAGGTAGTCCTTTTTAGCAGTGATCCTTTTGTGGACTTCTGTCAGTAGGATTTGACCCTCAAAATACAATCGCATTGTATGGCTTAAATTTTGTGTATGCACATTACCAAAACATGCCCCCATGCCATGGCTAGTATCAAAGTCTGATCATCACATAATTTATTACAAGATTTGATTGAGCAGGAGTGTACACCAATTGCTGGATGCTGCTGAGGAACAGGGTGTTCCCCAGTGATGTCACTGTCCTAATATGGTCCTCCCTTCTGTTGAGCGACGTATGCACTCGCTGGGCCTGTGGGGGGAGATGCAATATGCTGCATCCACTCTCCATATTGATTTATTGCCTCCGCTGAGGACATATTTTGCTCAGACAGAGGTTACAGGATGCAAAGACACAGTTTGCTACGTCTTTCCATCCGGAAATGATGAATAATGGTCAGATGGAGGCAATAACTATGCCTCCGTCTGCCACTATTTGTCGATAGATACTCTAAGTGTATGCATCAGGTGCTTTCCCGACTATATACGATTAGCTTATACCAAAAACGCAATGTGAACCCAGCCTAGCATGAAAGGTAGTTGACATTTGTTGGCTGCTACAACTTCAACAGATTCAATAGCTGCCATCCAAATGTTATCTAGGTGGGCATATTGGGTTCCTCTGTTCCCCTACATACATGCATGCTCTACTTGGCCAAGTATGTCTAGCTTTCTTGAAGCTGGTGGGCAACAGGAGGCATTGTGCATTCACAGGCCAGTGCAATTGGCTTCACACACATTGCGGACGCACTAGGGGGAATCTCTGCAGTGGTACTGAATATGTGTAATAGACATTGTCCTTAAGATTCGATGGCAAGGTTCCCAGGAACACTTGCCGTTAATATGCAAATTATAAAAGATTGATTTTAAGGACGAAGGATAAGGCCATAAACGGGAATGTAAAAACTAGTTCTGGATTATGTTGCCCATGGGAATTTGCCACTGGTTCTACTTTGGTAACTGAATCTACTTCCTTTTACATTGCAGTATTCTGGGCAGTTTTTAGCCTCTGCAATGAGAACCCCAAATCCAAAGTGGATCCAAATATAAATTAATAAATCTTACTGTACTATTCCAATGTAGGGTCCACTACTGAATTGTGGCTTTCAAATATTGTCTAAATCTGGCCTTACCTTGTAAACACTGTTTGGGCATCAGGAAAGAAAAAAATTGGCTTTATACTCAAATATTGTACTTATAGGCTGTATTATTTTTTATGCAAAAATATCCAAGAGGAATAACAGAAATATTGTAATAAATCTAAGAAAATGTACTTCTAAATTGTTATATTTTTAAAGCAAACAAATGATAACTGAAGTGAAATTAGCTACTTATCTGCTCTACATTCATAACCTGAAACCCATAAAAATTACAATATTTTTACTACAATGGAAACATGTTTACAGTTTACATCCGGAAGTTAGAATTTCTCTCCACTGAGTCAATGGGCACATTGTGCCTGTGTGACTAGAATATCGATTTCCCTTTAAGCCACCATGGCTTCTCGTAAACTGATCGATATCAGTAGCAGAAGAGTTCTTGAACTGTAATGCAGGAATAAAAGAACCAGAAATAAGTGCGTTTCCTAAATGTGTATAATTACAACGATTGTAACCAAACCGTAATTATATTCTGTTTCCTTTGTGATGCTTCGGCTACGATGATGCAAGGAAAAACAGATCCATTAGCCATCACAGGCTTGTGTTCAGAAAACCATCTTACAATAACATGGAAATTATATTCCCTATTTGCTCGAAAATCACTGAGGCTCTGCCAAGTTTTTGCTGGAGCAGAAAATGTTTTCCTCAGTCCAGACAATGCTTCTAACAGCGCTATCCCTGTAATAATAATAAAACTGACGGAGAGTCACCGATACCTCATCATACAATAGGATATCGGTCACCAAAAAATAGAAGGGAAAATACCAGAAGAAGTGTTGCTTTTATTGAGGATCTAAGGACTTTACCAAAACAAATGTAGCCAATAATTAGGGAGAACAGAGCAAGATAAACTTGTCATAAACATAAGTCATTTTGTGTGCGTAGCAATCCTGCTGCTCGTAGAGGTCAAACATCTGCATTTCGCAGTAGCAGCCGCGAGTTGGCTTCCAGTAGACTCGTGAAAATAGATCATTGCTTCTAAAAAGCTTGGACTAAAGCAAAATGAACGCGCTCCATTTGGCTAACATTTAATGTATCGTTTGTTGTCGTTAGAAGTATTTTGTTAATAGCATTGGCCATCGTTCACACGGGCTGGCTGTTTCATTCTCCGCTTCGAGTGGTGACCTTGGAAAAATCGAGATCTAGTGATACAATAGAAGGCGAAAAGTTACCAGATGACAAACTCGAAAACAGAAAGTAAGCTGTTTGTAAGCTATGGCCGCCAGATGGAAAATAGTCAGAGATGAATATGTCTAAGATTATGGAATGATTGAGTCATGTGAAGGACCTTCCACTGACGCCAAGGCTTTTTCAATAAAAGTTAAAGGGAAAAAAGTGAAACTAGAGCTAAACATATAAAACTAGAGACCTGATGATGTGAGCGTTAGTCACTCCACACCCATGATGTGTGTGCCATGTTATCGGATATATGGGGCGTGTGGCTTCTATGGTGGGGCCATTGATCAAGTAACTACAGTTATTGTTCTTTCAACCAGAAAACTTTATCTGCAAACACGTTACCCTCCTAATCATTTCCAACTTATTAGAAGTGTCCATTGACAATAAGCAAGTCCCAAAGTTTGCTTCTACTGACGCCCCTAATGATCAGCTGTAAAATGTTGGAAAGCCTGGCTATAGGTGTTTACCTCAGAGGACATTTGGTACTGCATATATTATTGTTCTACTCTTTACTGTATTACATGGATTGTACTGTTCTCTATTTATACTAAATGTCATATAATGCTCACTACCAGTACTACATGTATTGTACTGCATATGTACTTTACTGCTTTCTACCTGCACTACATGTGTTGTGCTACTCTCTACCTGTACTACATGTCCTGTACTGCCCTGTACTGCCCTCTACCTGCACCACATGTCCTGTACTGCCCCCTACCTTTACTACATGTCCTGTACTGCCCTCTACCTGTACAACATGTACTGTACTGCCCTCTATTTGTACTACATGTACTGTACTGACCTCTACCTGTACTACATGTCATGTACTGCCCTCTACCTGTACTAACCTCTACCTGTACTGCTCTCTACCTGTACTACATGTCCTGTACTGCCCTCTACCTGTACTAACCTCTACCTGTACTGCCCTCTACCTGTACTACATGTCCTGTACTCCTCTCTACCTGTACTACATGTCCTGTACTGCTCTCTACCTGTACTGCATGTCCTGCACTGCCCTCTACCTGTACTACATGTACTGTACTGATCTATACCTGTACTACATGTCCTGTACTGCCCTCTACCTGTACTACATGTCCTGTCCTGACCTCTACCTGCGCTACATGTACTGTACTGCCCTCTACCTGTGCTACATGTACTGTACTGCCCTCTACCTTTACTACATGTCCTGTACTGCCCTCTACCTTTACTACATGTCCTGTACTGCCCTCTACCTGTACTACATGTCCTTTACTGCCCTCTACCTGTACTACATGTCCTGTACTGCCCTCTACCTGTACTACATGTACTGCACTGCCCTCTATTTGTACTACATGTACTGTACTGACCTCTACCTGTACTACATTTCCTGTACTGAACTCTACCTGTATTAAACTCTCCCTGTGCTGCCCTCTACCTGTACTACATGTCCTGTACTGCCCTCTACCTGTACTAACCTCTATCGGTACTGCCCTCTACCTGTACTACATGTCCTGTACTGCCTTCTACTTGTACTTCATGTACTGTACTGCTCTCTACCTGTATTACATGTCCTGTACTGCCCTCTACCTTTACTACATGTAGTGTACTGCCCCCTACCTGCACTACATGTCCTGTACTGCCTTCTACCTGTACTACATGTCCTGTACTGCCCTCTACCTGTACTACATGTACTGTACTGCCCTCTACCTGTACTACATGTCCTGTACTGCCTTCTACCTGTACTACATGTACTGTACTGCCCTCTACATGAATGCCTCCAGTTTGTGCCAATCACTTCACTGGCTGCCCGTCTCCTTCCGAATTCAATTTAAAATAATGACCCTCATCCACAAAGCTTTTCATAATGCTACACCTTTCTACCTCTCTGCTCTCATCTCAGTCTATCGACCAACCTGTGTTCTTCAATCTGCAAGTGATATTAGATTAATCTACCCAACTAGCTCTTAAAACCCTTCTCTTTAGGCCGCCTATCACACTCGTTAACTACATGAAATGTCAACTCTCTCTTTGCTAATTCATCCTATGTCCTCCTCCCGTTGCTTATCTGGCAAACAACAGATACTAAGCTCCAAGCTTCTCTGCAGTTGCTTTGACCTTGGACTTTGTATATAAGATGGCGGCTGATGACTCGTTCAAGCAGCAGCATTTTTATTTAGTGAATATTTTTATACTGGTGCCTTATAAAGAATGGCTGGACCATTATACAAGCTCTTTTACCTCTTGTATACTACATGTATTGTACTGCTCCCTTCCTGTACTACATGTTTTATACTGCTCCCTACCTGTGCTATCATACTGTACTAATCTCCACTTGTACATGTACCAAAAATACTGTACCGCTTCTTTGGTTTTCAATATTGTTTGCTATTTAGCATTGCTGCTTTGTGGGTTCTACGTCAATAACTAGTTTCTCATTATGGCATAGTCTAAGACTATAATAAGGGAAGTTAATATGTTCTTGGAAAGGCTTCGGTCAGCAGAGTATACAGAATGGCATCCAAAGACAACTGATGACTTGCAACATGAAGCAGATTATTGCCTTTCTTTTCAGGTTTTTATGGGGCTTTCAAAAATGAAATAACTAAAAGTTGTTGGAGGACGTCAAACATCTTTACATTTCACCTTATAACCTTTGCCATAGAGGCAGCCATTGTCCTTCTGTTTCCTATTTACGGAATTGTAAGGGAAACATGCTACGGTAGACTGAAGTTATTTGAGTGGAAGAATGCGCCGCTCTCGAAAAAGAAAATAGAACCCCTTCCATATTTCCACTTTCACTGAGGCATCAACATTTGCAAGGAGAGAACATCTGTGAAATCTACTCATACACTTCCTACAGATCAGCGAGGGTAATTTATTGACCAATAATATCCAATGATACTCATGATCTCTCCACTTTTTCTCGGTGGAAACAGCAGAATTACACACAACACCTGGAATGTTAAGTATGATAAAATGTCATAGTGTCAAATCTTCTCCCAGTGCAGCTCGGGTGTGAAACCGATCATTGTATGGCGCGTCGTAACGTTATACGTGCTACAGAAAGCTGTTTAGTCTTGAAATGCGGCCACGATGGAATATGGCACACTCTATAGAGATTATATGACCAACTGTCGAGAATATGAAGGATTGGACCTTAAAAAAATGGATATTCCACATTCAGGTTATTTTCCTTTATGCGGTATCTTTAAGCTATGACATTTACTTGGCAAAGATAGGCTATGATTCCTATGTCTAAGAATTACAGCAGCTGTTAAAGTATTAGATTAGAACACCCGGGTTTCATTGTGAGCGGCTCATACTTAGAGTCCCGGGGGGGCGACTTAAGTATCCTCTGATGTAACATAGATTCTGAAAGAAAACTTCAGCAAGTTCCCCTCTCGCAGACAGTGTTTGGATAGCACTAAGTGATTTCCGGAACTGTTTTCTCAAATTGTATTATCTAAGGGCTAAAATCAACCTTGTGTTTTTATAGATGGATTTCATTGTTTTCGATTATTTTTTATTAGTATCATAATTTTTACTGCTTATTTTTTCTTAGTGTTATTTCTTTTTTTTTTTTTCTTGACTAAGGGGCTGCATCGTTTCTAATCAATTTAATAAAACGAATAAAATAGAAATAGGTCCACATGTATCAATTTATACTAGTGAACTCAATTCCCCCCAAAAAACATCAAGAGATGAATATTTGCTATAATGTTGCAAAAAAAATGTGAAACTATCCTTGGCACCCAGCCAATTTTTATAAAGTGCCGCTGTCATGGGTGCTCCTGCGACCCACCTCCCGGGTTGCAGACACACACGTGCCCCCGTCTGCTGCTCCGGTCCCCCGCTTGCTCATTTACCTTGCTGCGATCCAGCGCTGACTAGGGCGCTATGGCCTAGGGCGGTTGGTCCAGGATTAATATGATAAAATAAAAATAACACAGTGTTCAAGATATTACGGGGTTCATTGGATCTGCTTCACCCATCGACTGGAAAGTAAAGACCCCCAGAAAGTTGAAGTGATCGGAAGTGATATGCCGTGGTCTGAGAAGGCCACTGATTGGCTAAAGCCTCTGATCCACCCCGGACTTCCAGTCAAAGGCAGACCCGATGACTGGAAGTACATGGAAACGAGAGGCTGAAGAAGGGTACATTTCGGATTCCTGAAATGCCCCTTTAATTAAAGAGGACCCTGAGCATCTAAAACCCCTCCATAGTCAATTAAACCAATGTGATGCACGACCATACAGAATACTGGGGCAGATTTACTTACCCAGTCCTGTCGCGATCCAGCAGAGCGTTCTCCGTCGAGGATTCTGGTCTTCTGGCCCAATGTCCACCAGGTGTCGCTGCTGTGCTAAAGTCCACTGGAGTTGGCTGGAGTTCACCATCCGTTGCTGGGTGCAGGTAAGCGCATGTCGAGCGACACATTTTTTTAAATACAGCGGTTTTACGAATCCGCTGGGTTTTCCGACTGCCATGACCCCCGACTTCTGTCCCGTGCATGCCGACGCCAATGCACCACAATCCGATGCCGTGTGCCAAAAACCCGGGGCAATTCGGTGCAAAACGGTAATTTTCAGGAAACGCAATGACAAATAGCGATTCGGGCCCTTAGTAAATGACCCCCACTGTTTCTTCTTATCTGGCATTTGATTTGGTTCTACTGATCTCCCAGTATAGTGATGGGTTTAGCACCAACGATAATGGAATATATTATGACTTAAAAATATTGTTGAGACTATGTAAGATAAAGACGGCAAGTGGAGAATAAATTAGAGAGGAACGCTTATCATTACTCATGTCACAGTGATATATGGGGAAAAAGTCAGGAACATTCAGGTCTGGGGAGACACAGCATTTATCACCTGAATATTGCTGGATAATCCATAGTCACAGTCACTGCTTTCCTTATAAGAGGTGTTCATATATTTCTGCACCAGTGCTTCACATTTTGTATGGATAACGGAGAATTAAAGGGAAAGTATTACACTGTTCATGCATCTATAAAGGCAACATGTTATAGAGCAGGAGGAGCTGAGCAGGTTGGTCATAAGCGGGTATTTATGGTGGCTTGTACAGCTGGACACCGGGATGCTACAGTACAGTGCCGCACGTGTGCTCCACCGTACTGCTCCCGTACAGCACTGTGCGCCCATTGCCGTCTATGAGGAATGTATATACGTTGGATATATATATATATTTATATATATATACGGCCGTGTGAATGTAGCCTTACTCTGACGTAGAATAGAAATGTTCACCATACTGAGCATCCTATAGTTTGTCCATATAAGTAATGGTGTAACTTGAAGCTGTCTGGCCCCGAGTGTCAAATCTGTGCCAGGCCCCCAATTATGATCTATTGTTTATAGTCCTAGTCTCCTAATATTGGAAAGCTACCATATGGGCCCCTATAGGTATCTTGGGTCCCGTTGCGGCCTCACCCTCTACACCCCCCCCTCAAGTTACACCCCTGAATATAAGCCAATTAATACCCATCACATGTTCTAGCCAAAACTATATTCATCTTATGGTCCACGCTTGATCTTAGTGGATACATCCAGGACTATGTAGTTGAGAAAACCATTGGAATGTAACTCTATAGTATGTGAACATGTGAGAGGTCCGAGCTCTACAAACAATGTAATATAAGCAAATCATAACTACATGAGATACTATCGCTAACGTCCATTCCTCATTCCTCTTCAGACATGGGAAGTTCTCATAGTTTGGTCTGTTACTTTCCTTAACTTCTTCACATTCATTGAAGCTCAAAAGGTCAGAATCTTATCCCTCTTCCCGGGAGTGATAAATGTTTCATTTAATTTGCCGGAATTTATCTTGTTCTGTAAAATGTTATCCAATATCGCAATCGTTTCACTCAATCTGTGATCTGCAATTCATTTTCTAATCCATTATTGCCGGACTGAACGCTCCGGTTATTATTAAAAACTGCCTGGAAGTGAAGAGGGCGATTCCCGCGGTCTTTTTGAAGACTTTGTCTGGATAAGTAAAATAAATAGCATTAATTCCCGCTCCGTCCCTTGAACCCTGTTGACTACATGCTCCTAATTGACTATAACTACATTCCAGCTCGTGTCTGCACTGTGTCCAAAATCCATCAGCTCCCGCCGCCATAATCTCACCCCCTTTAATGTTCCTTTCATTTGCCTCTTAATAAAGTGATTCCCCCACACCAAACCACTTACTACTTAATGTTTAATGTTCCCATTATGGTCTAATTGAGGCGATTTCTAACATATCCTACAATTTTTTTTAGATTTTATTCAATGAACAGGGTCCCCAGACCTGTAACAATGACTCTACTAATGTCCTAACAGCCAATAAAATCCAAGTGAATTCTTTTGAAGGAAAGTTTGTGGACTGTGAAATGGATGGGTTTAATGTGCTAAGTGGCGGATGGGACACCGGATAAATAGTGTAACCGGCTAGACATTTTATTTCATCTTCTATTCAATTTTTTTAACAGATTTTCCTATGGAGGCTGTATTAGGCCAAGACAAGTCATCATACGAGATCAACGTGTTATGGTTTCCCCCCATTCTGGTCAATATTCTGTAGAGCAGCGATACTCCAACCACGAGCCCAGTACTAGTGATGGTACGGGCACAAACATTGTGGGTCCAAGTCAGTAGAACACAAACCTGGACTAGTCTCAAGCCTTGCTTTAGTTCTACTTCCGCCATTTGCTAACACCCTCAATTGGTCCGACATCAATTGTGGGTGTTATCCTTTACATGCTACGGGCAAAGCCATGACATCATGAAAAGCAATAGGGTTGTGATTGGTGCATGCAATCTCTTCCAAAGTCATGTGAAAATTAGCAGAGAAAAGTCATATTTGCCTTAGATGAGTCAAGTTTAGAGGCTGCAGGGGGAAGTCACTAAAGATTCCTATATTCTAAAGGAAAGAATCTCACATTTCAGATCACATCAGGCTTGTGGTTCTGTGAGCTACAGAACCAGAGATAGAGGTAGCTAAAAGCAGTTCTGCAGATAAAAATCTGATTAAACAAAAAGCCTGAATTTCACATTCTGTAGATAACAAAACCACAAGCCTGATGTGATCTGAAAGGTGAGATTCTGACCTTTAATATGACACCAAGCAGGTTTTTTAGCTGCTATAGAACTGAAGATAGGGGGGTCTGAAGTGACACTCTCTTTGCAGCCCCTACATTTTACTAATCTCAGGAAAATATGACTCTACTCTGCTAGTTTTCACATGTATTTAGTATCATAGTAAAAAAATGTTATAAAAAGACATTTTTTTTTTCATTTTGCATAAGCTTTTTTCATGTGTTTAGCACATTATACAGTTTGTATTGTATGTGATGGTTCTCAATGACTATTATAAAAAGACATTAGTCCATCATGTCCAACTTATACATTATACTGCATTAGATGAGATTTTTATTACATGAAAGGACACGTTGGCAAAAAAAAGCAGGAATTGAAGAAAGGACATTTCGTACTAGTAGTGTAATGTGGTAGAATCTGGTGACTAAAGATGCCTAAAATATTGATAACATATTCACATAATAGGTCCACAATATTGTTGGATCAGCTATTCTATTTTATTAAAGTTTAAGATTTACTGTAGGAATTAGATTAGAACCTAGAACTAGAATCAAATGTAGCAGTATTTTTGGAGTTGTGAATGCAGTCCATCACTGCAGCAGACCTATATAAAAGACTTATATAGAAAATAATATTATGGAAAAATTTTTGGGAAGCCACGGTAGTCACACTAGTCAGTTAGCTGAAAAGTCCAATTCATTAAATGATACGGCTTTTAATCCCACAGGTCAAACAGTTAATTGCACTGAGAATTGGTTTGAGATCCAGCATGTCACGACTCGGTCCTCGGAGTCCCCGGAGAAGCCGGCAGGTCACAGTCGATATCACACTTTAGAGCACTTGAAGGCTAATGCCGGCTAATCCTTTTAGCAGATATAATGCCGCATCCTGAAATCTCTATTCTAGGAAAAGGAACCTCTACATCCATAACTGTAAATCCTGTATACGTGCTCCTCTCCTTCACGCTTCAAGGAAACTGTGTGTCAATATATATTTTCCTATATTTCTCCAATTGTAATCAATACTTTATATGAAGGCAAAGTCTGTGAAGCTTCAGATATATATATATATATATATATATACACTCACCGGCCACTTTATTAGGTACACCTGTCCAACTGCTCGTTAACACTTAATTTCTAATCAGCCAATCACATGGCGGCAACTCAGTGCATTTAGGCATGTAGACATGGTCAAGACAATCTCCTGCAGTTCAAACCGAGCCTCAGTATGGAGAAGAAAGGGGATTTGAGTGCCTTTGAACGTGGCATGGTTGTTGGTGCCAGAAGGGCTGGTCTGAGTATTTCAGAAACTGCTGATCTTCTGGGATTTTCACGCACAACCATCTCTAGGGTTTACAGAGAATGGTCCGAAAAAGAAAAAACATCCAGTGAGCGGCAGTTCTGTGGGCGGAAATGCCTTGTTGATGCCAGAGGTCAGAGGAGAATGGGAAGACTGGTTCGAGCTGATAGAAAGGCAACAGTGACTCAAACCGCCACCCGTTACAACCAAGGTAGGCAGAAGAGCATCTCTGAACGCACAGTACGTCGAGCTTTGAGGCAGATGGGCTACAGCAGCAGAAGACCACACCGGGTGCCACTCCTTTCAGCTAAGACCAGGAAACTGAGGCTACAATTTGCACAAGCTCATCGAAATTGGACAGTAGAACATTGGAAAAACGTTGCCTGGTCTGATGAGTCTCGATTTCTGCTGCGACATTCGGTTGGTAAGGTCAGAATTTGGCGTCAACAACATGAAAGCATGGATCCATCCTGCCTTGTATCAACGGTTCAGGCTGGTGGTGGGGGTGTCATGGTGTGGGTAATATTTTCTTGGCTCTCTTTGGGCCCCTTGGTACCAATTGAGCATCGTTGCAACGCCACAGCCTACCTGAGTATTGTTGCTGACCATGTCCATCCCTTTATGAGCACAATGTACCCAACATCTGATGGCTACTTTCAGCAGGATAATGCGCCATGTCATAAAGCTGGAATCATCTCAGACTGGTTTCTTGAACATGACAATGAGGTCACTGGACTCAAATGGCCTCCACAGTCACCAGATCTCAATCCAATAGAGCATCTTTGGGATGTGGTGGAACGGGAGATCCGCATCATGGATGTGCAGCCGACAAATCTGCGGCAACTGTGTGATGCCATCATGTCAATATGGACCAAAATCTCTGAGGAGCTTCCAGCACCTTGTTGAATCTATGCCACGAAGAATTGAGGCAGTTCTGAAGGCAAAAGGGGGTCCAACCCGTTACTAGCATGGTGTGCCTAATAAAGTGGCCACTGAGTGTTGATAGATAATGATAGACAGACAGATAGATAGATAAATAGATAGATATGGGATAAGTAGATAGATTTTAAGTTTTTAAAAACACAAGGGGCCACATGTATCGCTCGTTTTTTCTGTTGTTTTTGCGCCTTTTTCATTCAGGCGCACCGTTTTTGCGACTAAACGCCAAACTAGCCACGCAGAAAAAATAACCAGCTTTCCCTAATCTATCTTACCAATCCAGATGTTTTGCTGTGCCTAATGATATTCATTACTTGCTACTTTTTCATTTAGGCGCAAAAACGGGCACAAAAACACTCCAGCCCGAAGGTGGCGTTATCTGAGAAGAAAGCACTGAGTCCCTTTGCAGAACACTAGTACATATAGTTAGAGATGAGCGAGCACTAAAATGCTCGGGTGCTCGTTATTCGAGGCAAACTTTTCCAGATGCTCGAGTGCTCGTCTCGAATAACGAACCCCATTGAAGTCAATGGGAGACCCGAGCATTTTTTTAATAAAACAGAACAGTAAAAGAACAGTGCAAAAAAAATATTCCAGATGTTTGCAGATGTTTTACCTATCGGAAGACACACGCACACATCTGCAAAGTGAAGAATAGAATTAAAACATTAAAAACATTGAACACAGGACCATTTAAGTGCAGAACACATTGAAAGAACACTATTCTTCACATTCCAGAAGTTCGTGCACATCTCCGAACCTAGCGGGAGACACGCGCAGACACCTGGAAAGTGAAGAATAGTGTTATTTCAATGTGTTCTTACAAGTAAAACATCTGCAAACATGTGTAATATTTTTTTTTTACAATAAAAATACTTTTATTCAATTTATTTTATTAATTTACTGCTCGATCTCGAGCCGACGAGATACTCGCCCGAGTAACGAGCCGATCCGAGTATGCTAATACTCGACCGAGCATTATACTCGTACGAGTATACTCGCTCATCTCTACATATAAGGGCACATTCACATGGCCGTCTGTGGGTACGTCCCCACAGACGGCAATAGCGGCGCGGCGGCGTGCGCCACTATTCTCTATGGAGGGAGGAGGGGCCGCCTCCTCCTCTTCTCCAGCACACGGCGGCATGCCCGCACGGCGGGCATACCGCCGTGTGAATGTACCCTAATACAGACATTCGATGCTCTGCAGACAGGAGCTGCAGACTCTATTTACAGTTCATCACCTTCTATTTACAAAACATTCTGCAGAATCCTGAGCTCAAAGCAAGAGCTCAGAACTTTGCAGAATGTTGCAGAAACTACAGGCAAGTGTCCCCCATGTACAGTATCACCAGTGTCTGAGGGGGATACTGTGCAGAATTACAGGGTTGCAGCAGGAGACCAGTACTGGGGGATCCCCTCCAGGAGAAGCCCCTGCTGAGGAGGTCACTGGGTGCTGGGTGTCACACACCTGGGTGCTGCTGTGAGGATTATCTTCATTCTGGGATGTGGGAGAAGCAGAGAGGAGCTTGTAGCAGGATCACATGTAAGTCCCCAAATCTAACTTTGCGCCGAAACTGCGCCAAAATTGCGCCTAAACTGTATTAAAGTAAAGTGATTAATAAGAGGCAGGAAATTACCTTATCACAGATGGTTGTAGCTTGTGATAGTTCTGGAAAAAAAGTGTGCCAGATTTTAGGCGCAACTACTACACTTAGGGGCACAAAAGTGATAAATGTGGCCCAAGATTTGTTGAAAATTCTGGTCTTCTTTGATAAGCCACATGACCTCCCTCCTATTAGAAAAAAATTAGCACTTAAAAGAGTTGTCGACCTTCAGCAAATAATTGATATTTGATATTGATACAATTTTCCAATATACTGTCTATCAATTCCACATGGTTTTCTAGATCTCAGCTTGTTGTCACAGGAAGCTTCATTGATTACTTCTTGTGGATAAAAATTGGTCCCTGGTCACGTGATGTCACACAGGTGCACGGCTCGTTATACCTACAGTTATGTGATTTCACACAATTGCACCGCTTGTTATATCCCTGATCATGTGATATTACACAGGAGCAGGGCTCATTAAACTCCTGGTCATGTGATGTCACACAAGTGCATTGCTTATTTTATCTCTTGGCATGTGATGTCACACAGGTGCACTGCTCATTATATCCCTTGTCATGTGATGCCACACAGGTGCACGGCTCATCATATCCCTGGTCATGTGATGTCATACAGGTGCACAGCCCATTATATCTCTGATCATGTGATGTCACACAGCTGTAAGACTTGTTATCAGTACACAGCTCTAATTACTCTGTGTCATACTAACGAGCAGTACACCTGTGTAACCCTGTCACCCTGTAGATAGATAGATTAGATTTTGAGTTATTAGCACTGTACTCACCAATGTTTCCTATCCTATGTTATTACTTTTGCTAAAATGATGTGAATTTCTATAACCTAGGTTGCAGATCTAATACACAATAATAATGTACTTTTACTATGATATAAAAGGAAGACACAGTGGCTAAATATATTATAATTAAGATCTGCATAAAATAAATCTTTATGAAGGCACAAGGGCCAGAATAAACTAGAAAGATAATCTGGTGCATGGAAATCTTTAGAAAGACTTTCAATAGACGGGTCAACAATGTCATAGCTAAAAGAGTTGTCAACAGTAAAGTATAAAATAGTCAATATTACTGCCGTATAAAAAGCAAAAATATCTCACAAACATTGCTCTATAAATACCCTTTTGGTGTTGCCTTCTTATCTCTTTGTTAGTGTGAAAGTTATGGCATTTTCATTGATCCTTTTCCTATAGAAATACCCTGTATTTTGCACAACAAAAATTTGCACACACTTATTAAGCAAAAGTTTTTCAATCATTTTCTAGACAATTTTTTTCGATCTTGTGACTGAATAAAATTTTGTGGCATGACGAAAGGGGCATGGTATCATGAAGGGGGCATGGCTTCCTGGAAAAGGGATATAAAACCCTAACCCTAACCAAAAAAATACAAAGTTAGTCTACACAACTACATTTATCACATATTGAGACTTTCTGATTAACGTCGCACAAAATTTTATAACGTCTAAATTTTATACACATTCAATAACCTATAGTTAATCTCATGAAAATCTGATTGGTTCTGTGTGCACTATATAAATAAAGGAATTATTATTATTATTATTAATATTGGTTGGATTGAATTCAACTTTGATTTCTTTAGATGTTGCTGGGACTTCCTGCTGTGGGAGGGACAAACCTGGATTCTAGGTAGCTTCCATAAATATAGTCCGGCTTGGGTGGAAAATGTATTGAATCTACATGATGCAGCCTTTTCATGTCTTATTTTTTTAATTTATCCAAACAGATCTGTGCACACAAGTTGTAAATCAACCTTAGATACTAGATCAATGATAGACAAATATCAGATAGATAGATGATAGATGGATAGAATACATGGATGAGGATTGCCTTTCTCTGTCCTCTGTAGAGTTAAATGACTGTTAAGTCAATATGACAGGGCCAGTATTTAGGACAAGGGAGGAAAGTTGAAAGGAGGGAGGATGAAATGTGATAGCCGAATATACAGTGCGATGACAATTTTATGGTTGGTGTGAGGCTCAATGAAATGTGGACGTCCGATTTCCAATTTTTCCTTTGGAAACACAACAGCAGAAGACAGTAGCAATAGTCCTGCATTTAGATCATCCCGATCTGTAAGACGAAGAGGAGCGTCACACATATAATTGTGCCGAGCAATGTCTTTTCTTTTTGACCTCACCCCGAAAGCCTCATCCTTGAAATGTTATAGACATATTTTGTTAAATGCAAACCAGCCCCGTCATGGCGTACAGTTACACCAATTCTAAACAAAACCTCAGCATGAAATCTCCTATCTATCTATCTCATATCTATCTATATCTATGTATCTATCTATCTATCTATCTATCTCATATCTATCTCATATCTATCGATCTATCTATTATCTATCTATCTATCTCTCTGTCTATCTATCTATCTCATATCTATCTATCTATATCTATGTATCTATCTATCTATTTATCTATCTCTCTCTCTATCTAATATCTATCTATCTCATATCTATCTATCTATATCTATGTATCTATCTCTCTATCTATCTATCTATCTATCTATCTATCTATCTATCTATCTATCCTCTCATATCTATCTATCTATCTATTATCTATCTATCTATCTAATATCTATCTATCTCATATCTATCTATCTATCTATCTATCTATCTATCTATCTATCTCATATCTATCTATCTATCTATCTATCTATACTTTGGAAAGTCCAGGTCAGCATAGTGGGAAAAAAACTCCTCAAAAGGAGAGGTGCAGCGCCCCCATCAGTCCCGGCAAAGACCATCAACAATAGGAAAACAAAATTGCATGCAGGTTTCCAAGGTCCAAATATCAATAGAAGTTTATTGTGGATATGGCAACGTTTCAGTGTATGACCTCCTTTTTGGCCTGCAATTTTGTTTTCTTATCTATCTATCTATCTCATATCTATCTATCTATATCCTATCTATCTATCTATCTATCTCTCTATCTATTGCAAAGTGCCAGCGCAACAAAGTATTTCTCTTTGTTCATTGACAACTTTCAATCCTTCAGCCTCCCAAAGACACCAACCCAGTTGAAAGGAGGAGGGCAAATTCATCTATCACTGTAGGAAGATTCTGCAGGCAGATTCTTTGAGTTTTGTCTGGTGAACTTCATTCTGGAGCGATGGCTCGGGTGCCCACAGAAAGGGCTCAGATTGCCGCCTCTGGCACCCGTGCCATAGGTTCGCCACCCCTGGTCTATAAGATGTTTTGGAAAGGAGAAAAGCTGGCCATACTATGCAATTGATAAAAAATAACCCAATGGAATTGCTCACAAATACAGCCCCTTACCTTATTTTTATAGAATAACTCAAAAAGTTGCAAACCATTTCCTCTTTCGATTTCAACATCTATGAAGTTATTTATAAATATTGCACAGTAGACTTCATGTTCAACCAATTCCACATTGAGAAGAAAGTCCTCAAATTTTTACCACCTGTAGCTGTAGATACTCACTAGAAGCTGCTGGACGTTATTGAACAGTTGGATCTCCGCAGGGATTTCAAGCCATAAAATGCAAGACAAACATTGTTTGAACTATATCACAGAACATAAACCAGGCACGTTTTGGACAGGTGGTTGGACAATGGCGAAGCCAAAATCTAAAAAAAAAAAAAAAACAGGGAAAGAAATTTCTGGGGCTTGTTCTCAGCCAGATCAGTTGTCCAGCTGTAGGCAAGTTCACACTTCAAAACAAGACTGTGGTTACCGAATATTGGCTGCCCATTTAACCCTTGATGGATGGTACTCTGAAAAGAAACAAAGGATTTATTATCTGTATGTCCACCTCAGTAGACATTACATCATTAACTATGAAGAGGCTGAAAGAGTAGACAATCCACACATTCATGTCTTCTACAAAGTTTTTTATTCTTTATTATTATGGGTGTTAAAAACTTGTCTCAAAATTTGTTGTGATCCTTACAACTGGCCTCAATCACCGATTTCAGCCTCATATGTTGGATTGGGTTTCATCTATAGTAATATTAGCTATCAAATTGAGATTTTTGTTCTGGTAAATGTCGGATGTCTGGTATAATACTAGACATTGGGATCACCAAAAGAACTTCAGGTCCTTTGGTGAGACATTCCATTCCTGGTGGCCTTCCAACACTCGATCAAAATGGATTTCAGGGGAAAGTTGCATTGGGCCTTTTGAAGTTTAATGTTAGGTCCTTTAGTTCTTAGGGGAGACAAACCACAGCCTGATAGGTTGGTACAAGTGTACTCTGCTCTCAAACTCAAGCTTCAATGGTTAAGCCCAGTGTTCACTTGATTGAATGTAGTTGGTAGAGATAGATATCGGTTGGACATCCTTGGAAAGTGCATGCACACCTCAACTTTAATGGAAATTGACCTTGAAACTCAAGCCTGATAAAGGAGGGACAGTTACTCATCAATCTAGGCAGTGACTGGGGTAATCTCCTTATATTTGTTAATCCTTCTAAAATCAACTTTTAAAATTATGCTAATGTGCCAGAAGGGCTCTGAAAGGTTTAACCAGAGAGCCTCCATG
Organism: Engystomops pustulosus; assembly: GCF_040894005.1. Classification (NCBI taxonomy): domain Eukaryota; kingdom Metazoa; phylum Chordata; class Amphibia; order Anura; family Leptodactylidae; genus Engystomops; species Engystomops pustulosus. The sequence continues at coordinate 236,486,803 of NC_092412.1, forward strand.
CTGTAGGTTCAAATGCTATTACACTATACCGGAGCACTTCCCTCTCCCACTTTGTGAGATGACATCAAGCAAAGGCAAAGGGGATGTACTGAGGGTGCAGGGGGAAGGGTAATAGCCCTTCTGATCCATTTGCATAATTTTGATTTTTAGAAGTTGATTTTAGAAGGAAAGAGGCCATGGATAACACATATAAGAGTCAAGGTGCCTGGTTCTATGAGTAATGTCCCTGGTTTATCCTTTAAATTCAATGTTGCACAGGGATTGTAACTCTTGTTGTCACTTACAGAAAGACATTGGGGCACATTTACTAAGGGCCATGCGTCTGTTTTCTGTCAGAATCTGCACATTCTTTCTAGTGCAAACTGCTTGCAAAAGTATTTAAGAAGGGTCTGTGCCACATTTGTGTTGCATGCAACCATTTTATGACGCAGCTATGCTATTTTTCACGCTACACAAATTTCTGCACTGAAAGGGTTGTTCCGGTGCTCAGTCGGACCATGCGCCACATTTATCATGCAAAGTCCGACAGCAATGTGTTGCAAGCCCCTTGTTAAAGGTGCACCAAAAAAACGTTAATGAACTATGTCAGGGCAGTGCAGGGGGCGCCAGATTCATGAAGAATGTGCAGTAGAAATCCTGAATCTGGCACCCCCTGCACACTACACAGGCAACTGCACATAGTACAGACTGCACTGTTCTTAGTAAATGTGTCTCATAAAGATTTATTCTGGGTAATTCGAGATGCTATGTGAAGAAAACTTAGCACCCAAGTCTACAAAAATTTTAAGAGAATGTCTAAGGAAAAACAGCTTCTATACGGATACTGGGGGTCATTTACTAAGGGCCCGATTCGCGTTTTCCCGACGTGTTACCCGCATATTTCCGATTTGCGCCGATTGTACCTGAATTGCCCCGGGATTTTGGTGCACGCGATCGGATTGTGGCACATCGGCGCTGGCAAGCACGCGACGGAAATCGGGGGGCGTGGCCGAACAAAAACCCGACGGATTCGGAAAAACCGCCGCATTTAAAAAACGAAAATGTGTCGCTTGGGAAGCGCTTACCTTCACCTGGTCCAGCTTGGTGTATTCCGGCGCGTTCAGATGATTTTCAGCGCAGCAGCGCCACCTGGTGGACGGCAGAGGAACTACCTTCATAAATCCCGTCCGGACCCGAATCCTGTTCAGAGAATGCGCCGCTGGATCGCGAATGGGCCGGGTAAGTAAATCAGCCCCACTATGTGGGGTCTTCTTAACTTAGGACAAACTTTATAATCAAATCAAAGACGCATTCTATAAGAATAATAGTCAATTCTACGGTAATGCTACACTACACCAATGTAAGAGAATGTATAGCAAGATGCAACTGACCCCCGTAATAACAACTGGTAGACGTTAGGGGAGCCAAAAAAAGCTGTAAAAAGTTTAATTTTCAATATTTTTGTTTACACTTTTCCAAAAATAAATAAGCTTACGATACAAGGAAAATATCAACAAATCATTACCTGATTTTATTATTTTTTTATTTTATGCTAAACTTGATTGTTTTATTATAATTATTTTTTTTTATATTACAATGATACAGTGCGTGTCTATGAAGAATATTCACTAATAGAATATTATCAAAATTTTTTTTACACTTTTCCCAAAATAAATTAGCTTAAGATATAAGGAAAATATCAACAAATCATGACCTATTTTATTATTTTTTTATTTTATGCAAATTTTTATTGTATTATTCTAATTAGTTTTTTTATGTTACAATGATACAAGGCATATCTATGGAGAATATTCACTAATAAAATATGATGTCTCTGCCTTGAACATATTTTATATCAATTAACAAATTGAGATAATAATAGCTAATCTCATAAAATCCCAATGTTGACGTTTTTTCCCGGGAATTAAATTACATTAGAGCAATTAGTTCCATGTTTTTCTTAAGTTAGACAACAAAGACGCGGGTCACAGAGGAAGAGGAGTATTTGGGGGGATTACAGCAGCCGTATCCTCATTGGAAGCAGGATGACATCTGAAGCGATTTAGTCATGGCTATTCCCTTCCACCGCTATAAAGACGACTGGTAGTAGCTGCGTCGCTGCAGGACTCCGAAAAGTTACTCATAAAACAAATCTTTGAAAATCTTTCCTTTGAGACGTGTTTTTTTTTCACATTTTTTTTTTAACCAAACTGGAATCCTGTACATCAGAGCGATCAAGGGATTGGGTATATTCCATGTCAATGACATTTTTAATAATGTATTGCTGAAATAAAGTTATTAAATTACTTTTCTTTTTTGCTCGGAACAGATAGTACAAAATGAAATAGTATATTAAGATAAAATGTGATATTACACCAGGTCTCAGAATAAGAAATCAATAATAGATATGACTAGGAGAGCAAGGTCGTAGCGGGTGAGGGAGGGATACGGTAAACCTCTATGCTAATGTTACTCTTCTTTACCCAGAGTATTAAGATGCCCTTAGGCTCAGCTTGTCTCATGCATACGCATAATTCCAATGGTTCAAGTCATTGCTAACGACGGAGATGACATAGTCGTCCGGTTTCCCTGGTGGGGCAGCATGGTGGCTCAATGGATAGTACTACAGCCTTGCAGCGCTAGGGTCCTTGGTTCAAGACCATCCTGATCAACAGGATTGTATGTTCTCTCCATGTTTGAGTGGGTTTCCTCTAGGTCTTTCGGTTTCCTCCAAAACATACTGGTAGGTTGATTAGATTGTGAGCCCCATGAGGTCAGGGACTGATTTGGCAGGTGCTGTGTAATCTGTGAGTGCTATATAAAAAAAATAAAGAAATTATTATTATTATTATTAAATGCACACATTCAATTAGACTTAGACTTAGGCCGGTAGCATGCAAAGTAGTCAGTCAGTCTGATCCCATGGACTGCACACATTGCAGTCCTTGTATCATGCAGAAATATGATGAAAGGGCAAGGACTCCTGCCCTGTGCAATGTGTGGAATCAGAGCAACACACGTGCAGTCGCCCTTACTCCCTCATATGTTTTGGCACCTTTAGATAAAGGACTAGGACCGCAAACCAAATCCTTGGTAGAAGAGAGATGATCCACAACTCTGCATCTACTAATAGAAATCTTACTCAAACATTTTTGAGCAAATGCAGTCAATGGAGACCCAATGGAGACACAATGGAGACTTCTGTTATACAGGGACTATAAAGCGCTCCCATGAACTAAATGACTGAAATGTAATTTTTACAAGTGGATTTTGAGTGTTGAGATTTTTTTCAAACCTTTGAGTTGAAAGATGGAAAATACTATAAAGACTCTGCACATTTTCATGGTGTTTTTGTAGCTAAAGTTCACTGTCCAGATGTTCATTGGTTGGCAACAGGGGGTATGAAGTTCTTTACACCCATTGCTTTTTTTGGGTTTGATGCATTTTTTCTTGCAGTAGAAGCAATGTCTTGGTGTGAATTTTTTTTTTTTTTTTACTTTTTTGACTGTTTAAGACAAAAGCCTCCTAGTGTATCCTGTTTTTCCATTGTACATCACAAAAACTTTTTTTTCCAAAATATTTTTGGACAAAAATATTACCATCACTTACATCTGCCACTGCATCCGGGTAGACATAAAAGCTAAGTTCAGGGCTCTATGACTAAGCATTGAACCTACAGCACATGGACATTTCTATGTGGAGGTCGGGTACATTTCATCACAATGCAGATGAATAGTAAATATATTGTATTGTATGAATTGTTGATCTTATTGGGATGATTTCCTAACATATACCTCCAACGCACATGTATGCTATAGTGATAAAAATATATACCCCACAATTAGGATTCTTCTTAATATTATTGTGTAGTACCCCAGTGTGTGCTGTATCCCCTGCCCCTCCTGTGTGCCAGATACATTAGGAGGTTCAAACCCCTTGTATTTGGTGGGAAGCTGCACCCATCAAAAAATTCCTAGCATAGAATTTTTCTTTAACCTGCCCTTTTTCAGGCCTGAATTGACACAGGCTATAGCTAGTGTGCAAGCTCAGGGGCAGGAATGCCCCATGCCAGCCGAATCTGCCACCAGACATGCTCCCTACACACCCTTCCATCCCACTTGGCATGAATGTGGCATAAAGGAGGCAAATCAAGACCAGATACCAGTGAAGTACAACAGGTCAAAACACGGAAAGGTGGACCTCAGGCTATGACCACCAACCAAAGGTGAGGATAATCATCTGGGATAAAGCTGAACCTTTAATTAAAAACATGAATGTGAATAAAATATTATTACTGGTCAATCAAAGGTTTCCACGCATGATGAAAATGACAAATACAATTCAGGTGACCAACTTCTTATGCATATATTCAATATAGAGTGTAGGAGACGGGGTGGTAGATAGCATCAGTCACACACATCAGGTTACATGCTGTGTTCCAAATAGGTGACTACCAAGCTGGCCCTGTGCAGCCCCAATTACTCCTGCAGTACCAGTGTTAACCCTATTTGGTAACTGGTCTGCCATTGTTTGACTCCTAATAAAACATCTCGATGCGTTTCTGGAGCAGATCACTAGCTGTTTCCTTCATCAGCGGATGCATAAACCAAAAGATTGGCAAGCAAGCTCCTGCTGTAGAAGGCCCCTGATGCCACTACGTAGGGACCTACGTAATAGGACTATTATCGCAATTTTTTTTTTACAGCAGATGTTGGCAGTCTTTTGATTCACTCAATCCCCTGATGAAGGAGATGGCTAGTAATTGGCTACAGAAATGCATTGGGAGTCAAATAGGGGCAGACCAGTTACCACATAGGCATAACATTGGGACTGACCTTGTAAAGGCGGGAGTAATCGGGCCGCACAGGGCCTGCTTGGTAGTACCCTAGGGCCCTATAGGGATAGCCACCTATTTGGAACACAGCATGGAACCTGATCCCACATGTGTGTGACTGATGCTTTATACCGCCCTGTCTCCTACACTCAGATTTTTGTACAAGCCTGGATGATTAGCCCTTTGTATGTTTGACATATGATGATAAATAGAATGTGAATTAATCTTTACATGTAGTACACAAAAAAAATCATATTTTTTTCACAACAAAATGTATGTATGTCAACATCTTTATGAGAGAATAGTATAATGCTCTTTATAAAGCAATCCAAATGGCTTGAGAAGAAACCTGTTCCCGTTCCCATGGGGTGCTGCCTCCATGTGTAGGTCACAAGAGGGCCATCTATCATACGTACAGTACTTGAGCAGGAAGTTTTTCATCAGATGTTCCCACTCAATAAGCTAGAGTTCTTCTTGTATCACCAGCTCCCGGCTACAGACCGGCGGAGACTGAACAGTCATAGAGGGTTGATGGAATTATTCCGGGCTTGATCATGATGCTAACACTATACATTGCAATTTATATTCCAAATATACAAGTCATGAAGCCATTTAGGAACACAATGGCTTTTTTTGATCTCCAATACACAAGCAAAGTCATAAAGACGTCGCTGTCCTAAAGAGTTTACAATGTAAACAATATTCTGGAAAAGTTCCAGGACACAGTAGGAGGTTTCCTCCAGTTTTAATCTCTGTCTCCTTTGTGAACTAAGTCAAACTATTTCATTTCCCGGTTGAGAAGAATGTTTTTATTAGAATGCTGATAATTTATACAGGAAATTGCATAACTTACTGTTGTCCAAGAGAGTTAACGGACTGTTTAACATTAATGACATGATATTATTTGGGTTAGCGCATTGGGAACCTTATAAGGAGCAAATGGTCTCAGCTCGGTCAACGGGGGTGGGGGCTGCTATCCTCTTGTCTTAAATGGAGCATGAATCTAATCAAAAATATATTAAGTATAATTTGTATGTCTTAGACAATCATCATAAAGGACTGGAGGTTACAGATTAGCAGTGTAGCTCTGTTTTATTTGTTTAGCACCTTAGTCCTTTCCAGAAACCCAAGGAAAACATTTGGAAAACCATCAGACCTCATACACAGAGCCCTAGTGTATAAAGAAGTGTCTACTGCTGCATTTCCAAACAATTTGAGACAATTGACTTCTTGTTACAGTTGTCTGCCTATGACTTGATGTCCCATCACTTTCACCACAGGGTCAGACCCTGCAATGTTCAGAGAAAATACAAAAAAAATCCACATCTCAGATTATACAGGACTCAGTTTGTAAAATGTTCCATTTTGTTACAGTCAAATTATAATGTGACGTAACACGTTTGGCTTATTTGATTGTCTCTTCTTTCTAAAAAACATGGCTTTGTCATCTTAAAGGACATCTACCATAAGATTACCTGATGGTAGATGTCTATAACCTCCCTGTCCTGTCCTTGTGTGTCCCATGCTTAATTTCTTATATCTTTGCATGGCCGTATTTATGTAAAAATTAATCCAAGTCAAAATGTATCCAAGTCAAATGTGAGGATTCACAGCTTTTCCTATTAAGTGACAAAGGGTGGATCCTTTTATTCTTGGTGGAGATATACCAACACCAGAAGTGTTTGGTATTTGTTTGTTCCCCTTTCCCCATCAAAGCTGAGCATGCATGTGTGTGGTGGTCAGGAGGAATAGTCTTTGGCTGAACAAGCATGAATCATACTATTCTTGTGAAGGGTGCTGTTACCTTGTATATAATTGTATATATACATATAGGAGCGTTGAACTCTGTAGTCGCCATTCTGGTGGTAATCACGCATACGCACTGGACTGCCCTTGTGCACAATTGCCAGGCATCCGTGCGTTTTTACTCTAGCCCTATTCACATATGGACGTGTTTTAAAACATCTTTACTTTCTCTATGATCAACCATTCATTATATAGTATTTATCCTTCTATGTGAGGTTACATGTATACGTATTCGTATTCTATTGTTTTTATCTGTACAATAATTTTATGGTTAGGTGGGATTTATATATAGGTGGATTGTTCTCGGAAGAACGTAATCTACATCACCAGGCATTTGCTATATCAACTCCCCAATAACACCTGTTTTGCATGCCATGATTAAGAGTGTCTTGAACACTTGAAATGCGTAGGCTGAATACCCCGCTGGTTGATATGGTGTCACCACATATGTATCTTTTATTATGAAATGGCAAAACTATGGGAATAAAGATAGGACAAAACGAGTGATATGTATTTTTTTCTTGAGTTAAAGTCCGGACACATTCCATGAGCGCGGTGCCGTTCCTGCCTGAGGTGAGCCATTGAATACTTTTAACCTAGTAAGTAATAACTAATAAAGGTTGTTGAGAACGTTTAGGTTTTCCCATTCCCTTAGGTAAATGTGAATCTATGCAGTGGTGAAAAACTGTTCAGACAGTTGTGTGGATCACGAAAGGATTAGAGGAGTGAGAACCAGAGAATGTGACCATTGAGATGAATGGTATGTACTGCATTATATAATTCATGCCAAATGGTAACTTAACTTTGCATAAATTGACCATCGAATGTTCACATGTTGAACATGTTCTTCTGTTCACAATTTTTGGTTTATTCGAAATGCTTTGAAATCCTTTATTGTAATACGCTCCGCACCTGTTCTCCATTTGTTCCACGACATAAACCATCACACGGATTGTAGCTCGCCGCAAAAATATTTGCAAATGCCGCTCTAAGATAGAAATAAGAGGTTGAATGAAAGAAATTTTCTGGGCTTCAGATGTAAATGTAATTAGCCATTACCTCACGGAAGAAAATCTTTTGATGTGCCGAGACCCTTCATCAAACCTAATAAGGAAACAGTTCAGACTGAAGTCTGATTTTTCTCATAATTCCAATACTGATAGCAAAAGAGTGGAAAAACACCAGGTTATCAGCCTAAAGTGGAGCTGTATAAATTATTCTGTCCGATGGAGGTGGAATAATTACCGGCTAAACAGAATCCTAAAAATCTTTATAACCATAAAAGATAGATTTATGAATGTAGCATTTAAGTCCCGACGTCGCTAACAGACTACTTCTTCATGGCTCTGTCTGATAAGTGGAAACAAAATAAAAGACAGAACTTGATAAGGGGAACCATTTCCTGAGCCGAGTAAATATATGTGTCGAATTTAGGAGATATCGCTTTGGTGAAGGTCATCCTGCAGCATTCTTTATGATTTGGTGCTATGAATTTAATCTGTAGTTGCCTCCTGTTTCACTGATGGAATTCTTGACATTCCAATTCTGCATAAGTCCCCCCAGAGAAAAATAGAGCAGATCACATCAACAATTTAAAGGATGGACCCTTCACGTCTATTATTGTTATAATATTGTACTCCATAAATTCTGCAAAATTGTGTGGATTATTGTTCGCATTTTAAAATATTTTTATAAGGAGATTTAAAGGAGATGCAAAGTTGTTGTGAGTTGATTTTGCCAAAAGGAAGATTTTACAACTTGAACAGAATGCACAATAGAATGGGGGGGGAATATATTAAGAATGACGTTTTGCATGGAAGTCTTAAAATTCATCTCTGCTCCCGTAGGGCAACACAGATCTACTAAGTTGACTGAGCTCTTAGTAGGGAAGGGATCTCCACTAGGTCGGACTGTTTAGATCAGGTCTTATCTTAGATTTTAGCTCCCCTGTTATTTTTTCAGTGGCTATAGTAAATACGATAGGGGCCGGGGCTTTCAGGTCTGTCCTCCCCATTCCCCCTCCCCCCTCGCCGTCACCCTGAAAGAGGCATGTGGACTAAAAAAACCTTAAAACTGGGGATTTATACTTGCATTCTCCGCTATATAACTAGCGAGGAGGCATAGAAAAACCCTGCACTGAGTACTGCTGGTTTATTCAATAGAAAGTGATTGAATATTGCTGTGATTCGCTGTCACTTACTGATGTGAGAATGGGACACAATCAGATTGCTAGTTACCCTCAAAGTAAGGCTGGTAGTAAATCTCGAAGTCATACAAAAATCAAATACCCTAATGCTTTGTCCCTTATGTAATATTGAAGGCAAGACAACCATCCCCTACCCTGGCAATAAGTTACTTTAATTGGAAAATCCCTTTAACTGACAAAGTGGTCATTGAGCTCACTTGGGTCCATGGCCCAATTTTCCTCTGCAGCAATTGCACCACGATAATTACATTCCCGGGCAAATAAAGTGGATCTGTTTTGCAATTTTTTTTTTCATTTTTGGCTAAAATAAGATGCATAAATGAATGCTGCAACAAACTACCCAGTAGAAACGTGACCATAAAGGTTGTAATTGCAACATCTGCTATTCTGTACATGCATTAGGGCAAACAATCCAGAATGGAATATTACAAGGAATATAATCTGTAGAAGACATGATTCTCTTATCTATATAAAATGTATCACTGTGAACGTAGAATTTTGAGAATTACATTGCAAAGATAGAAGGGTTAACACTGGTTTTGGATTTGTCATATTCATTGGCAGGTGAGAAGAAAACATTGAATGTCTTCTCGTATATCTGGCAGCGCTTCTCCTTGTTTTTTAGCGATTTATATTTCGGCATGCTGTTACAGGTGCTTGCAACAAATGTACAACAAATGAATCGGCTGTTCTGCCAAATCCCAAGGTAGATTCTGGGGAAGCTCTTCCAAACAATTTGATGAATTCTAATGACATGTATTTTGGATTAATATTGGCAAAGTGTGTTCACAGTGATACAAACTGATGAAATTTATTGGTGCAGGTTAAATGCTAAGATGTCTTCTTATATGTACATCATTGTCTGTTACTGTCATACAAATATATTTTTCAGTTAAAGATTAAAAAGGACCTGTCAGGGCGATTTGGGACACTGAACCACCAACTGGTCAATATGTACGGTAGGTTTAGTGTCCCAAATTGCCCTTTACCAAGTCCCTCCGTGGGCACTTTAAAAAAAATCCTTTATAGTTACCTAGAGATGAGTCGATGAGGCACCTTGAACACCTCTCTTGTGCCCCTGTCCGGGCGGTTCCTTAATGAAGCCGGAGCACTTCACCCAGGCTTCAGTACGCCAGCTTCACTGCATGACTGCATGGAGCACTGGATCAAGGTAAGTATAAACATTTTAATTTCAAATAATGCTCACATAGGGACTTGGTAAAGGGTGATTTGGGACACTAAACCACCAGTCCATAAGGACCTGTGGGTGGTTAAGTGTCCCAACTCACCCTGTCAGGTTCTCTTTAAAGATTGTATGGAGAAAGAAATTAGTAGTCACTTCCAAGTATAGATGTCCATTCCATTTTGGAGTCTAGAATCACAACTAACTTTCAGAGACTCATCTTTAAACAGCACAATGGGGCTTATTTACTAAGGGTCGTGGATCGCATTTTCATGGAACTGTTCACAGTTTTCGGGATTGGCGCATCTTTGACAGTTATTTAATAGTGGTTTGCACGCGATCGGATTTTGGTGTAGCTGCTCTGGATTTCATGCAACAGAAATTGGTTGCGCCGTCAGACGACTGATTCGGACTGAGCGCGGGATTTAACTTTCAAATTGTGCCGCAAGACAAAGCACTTACATGCACCAGGAAGGAGAAGGTGAACCCCAGTGGACCTGAGCGGCGAAGCAACACATAAGATGTGCCGCACGATCTTAGTGAATGGCGGCACAGTGCATTATCGTCGGACAATTTGTGAACTCTGTGGGACCGGGTAAGTAAATGTGCCCCGATGTCTGAGTTTTTGTTCAGTGCAGAGTATGATTTTGCACAGCTCTAACAGATGTCTTCTGCTCTTTATATAATAAATTATTTTGCCATATTATTCAAATGTTTACTTAAATAATTACTTTACATTTAAAGGGGTTATCCGATCTTTGAATTTGAAGACTCATTACTATAGTCATCAATGTCAGATTGTGGGGCCTGACACACAATCCCCCAACCCCGCCCCCCCCTGCCCACCCCATTGCTCAAATATGTGCAACAGCCTTCCATGCAACAGGTACATGATAAAGGGGGGTGGAAGTAGAGGGAACCATCAACTATGGTGTAGCTATGTCAGAGTATGGTAGCTCAGCTTCCATTCTCTTAAATAGAAGCTAAGCACCAGCACCTTGCATGGTCAATACACATTGGTCAGAGGAATCTGCTTCTGGCTTTCTTGCTCAGAATTAAAAAGTATTTACTGTATTTTGTGCTGAAGTATATTGAAAATGATGTCAGCTAAGACCCACAATTTAAAGAACTTTAAGCTATGTGGCTCCATCCATTAGCGAGTATTTCCTGATGTGCTTTCATCAAAGACACTTGCCTGTACTGTACGTTCTAGAAACGTCTGCCATTAATGCATTACCTTTATGTGATGTAGAGCTTTGATCTTTATTTCTGGTTCCAGTACATTTTAGAGTGTCTACAGGAGTCTTATAGACTAACAAATAATTCAAAACCTTGAGACCAATTGCTGATGGGAATGAGTTAACCCTTTAGATTGCAACTATGGTCACCATAATTTACACCTAGGCCTGTAACCATAATAACGGGACATCCTGTATGTCTACCAGTTTTATGACAGAATGTTGTGATGTTAAGACACCAGACCAAGTTCGAGAGTGGCCCCGATGTCATTCTTTAATGTAAAAATATCATGTGTTTTATTACATGAATTAACTAGCAGCTGATCCTCTATCATTCTCTTACTCACCCACTAACCATAAGCTCCTTCTACTGTCTGTGGGTTTAAAAGGGAGGGAAAGCGGCAGGAAGTGACCTGCCAGGCTGAGCTGTGCCCACCACACCAGGCTGACCTCTATCTCTATATCTTTCAGCTTACCTGCTTAATAGTCAATTTTCTCAAACTTCTGATTCTGGTCCATTTTCAATCCTGAGTGTCCATACCGCAGATTAACATCACTGGGACCATTTCTAATCATCTTCTGCCACAGTCTGAAGCACAAGTAGCGTTGATGGATGCTGTCATGTTCTACCTCACTTAATGCAGTTTTCCATTGTACTGAAGGGGAGAGTCTAATTGGCCCCTTGTCACTGTTGTCTCTGTGCATGTTATGGAGCAAGGTGTCCATCATTTTTGGATCCACGTTCCAAATACTTTCCCATGGTTTACTCATGTTCCAACAGTTGAGTACCGGTAGTTAGGCTTGATATGTTTTCATTGCTATTGTGCATTTACTTGAATATTGTAAGGCACAATATTCAGAAAATTTAATCAGAAATCTATCTGTAATTTTGGCTCTTCTTCAAGACATTTTGCTCATTTGACGACTCCAACTAGCCATGTGTCATGACAAATAATCTACAGGTGGCAACTGGGCGATGTTCCCTTTTCTGAGTATGTGCTCAGAACAGAGACAGGCAGACACAAGTATGGTCAGGATAACTGGCTCCAAACCAAGATGATGGCAAGGTACAGAATTGTGAGGAAAAGAATAGTCAAGAATGTAGCAAGTTTCAAAGAACACCGCAATAGCAGTTGAGTAAGTGGTATGACAAGTATCAGGAACCCAATATAACCAGCTCAAAGTGGATGGTGGAGTGGGTATAAATGGAGTTCCTGGACTGGCTCACTGGTTTGGCCATCTATCATTCGAACTAATACCTGTGACATACCCCAGCTCAGAAACAAGGAACTAAATCCATAAAGCAAGCTTTCAATCACAGTCTCAAGAAGAGCAGCCCTGGGTGTTGTTTATAAGCACATAAAACTAGACTATGTGTTTCCATCCAGTATCTAATGCTTGCCTTACACTGTTATAGATTTTTCTACAACATTTTCTCTAGATCACCCATACACATTCATGTTCTCCTTAGACTGGTCCAGTGTGTATGTGTCTTTGGAAATGTATCCAATGGTTTCATCTGTCTTAAAGTGTCATGTGGAGACCACCATGCCCACTGGATAGCTAAGTGGGCAATATTGAAATCCAAACCTAACATTAATCCAATGCAAATGAGCACCTCTGGATGAAATTGGTGCACACCATGGTTCTACAAACCTTCCCTATTACTTTTCATTTGATTTTAAAAGATGGATAGAAGAACATTGGGGCACATTTACTTACCCGTCCGGAGGAGTTCATAGAAATTGCATTGTCCGACGATAATGCACTCTGCCGCAATTCCCTATGATTTCCTGCATGTCTCGCTTCCCCGCTCATGTCCAACGGAGTTCACCCTCTTCTTCCTGGTGCATGTAAGTGCCTGATCTTGCGACACAATTCGAAAGTTAAATCCCGCACTTAGTCTAAATCAGTCGGATCGTCCAATGGCACGCCCCACTGCACATGAAAACCAGCGCAGCCGAGCCACAATCCGATCACATGTGACACAATCCCCAGTTAAATACCTGTAACAGCTGCGTAAATCCCGAAAATGCCCTTTAATGCTCAAGCTAAAGGCCCATTTGGCTGAAGCGTTGCTAACCAAAACCGCTATGGTTAGGAAACTCCATATAAAGGGGCATGGATCCATAGTGTGGTAAGCTCCGTTCAAGCATGTAGAAGATGTAAGAGCTTTTAAAGACGGCAGGTATAATTCTTGAGGGCTTAAAGGGGTTGTCCGAGTTTAAAAAAAAAAATATATGTGGCCGGGAGCGGGGTTACTAAAACAATAAAGCTGTACTTACCTCCCGGTGCCCTCCCGTATCCAGCGCTGCTGTCGCTCCGGTCCGGGGGCCATGTAAACAAACATGGCCGCCGGAGCAGCGCTGGATTCAGCTTCCGGCCGGATGCGACAACCTTCCGGTCCCCATACACAATGCAGTGTATAGGGACGGATAGGCGTACCCGGCCACGGCCGGCCGGAAGCTGAGTCCAGCGCTGCTCCGGCGGCCATGTTTGTTTACATGGCCCCCGGACCGGAGCGACAGCAGCGCTGGATACGGGAGGGCACCGGGAGGTAAGTACAGCTTTATTGTTTTAGTAACCCCGCTCCCGGCCACATATATATATTTTTTTTTAAACTCGGACAACCCCTTTAAAGCTGCGGATCAAGATCTTTCATGTTCATACTGAGCTTTAGCTTTAGAAAACATCCTCCTAATTGAATTGTAGAAGACATTACTGTACATTAAGCAAAAATTGGATGCTACAGTTTCTTTCTTTTGTCAAGAAAATCAAACATGTAACTAGCTCTTATCGTGTGTTTATTATGTTTCCAATTTTAAGTGACAATTCTTCAGAAAGAAAATTCTGCATTATGTTCTTTTCTTTTATGTCGAATTTATTGCCTTTGATTGAACCCCTAAAAAAAAAAGAGGGAAAAAAAAGAAATGAACGTTATTATTCAAGCCCAGGCTTAATTATTATAATTAGGATGTGCAATTTGTAAAGTTGGCTGCCTCGTTGTGGCACATTTTGCATAATTCTCTTTCTCTTTCAAATTAAGCAGGTTTAATCAGTTTCTCGAAGACAGTGTCTGGTCATGTCTCTTTGCTATAGTCTTTGATTCTGACATTGAATGCGGGTCCAGACTCCTCAGTAATTAGCAGGTTTGATATGTTTAACTTTCATGAAGCTTTTATCTTATCATTAATCCCGAGCATCTGTGATGGACACATTTGGGATCTCGAATCCTACGAGTCCTGGAAAAAAAAAATCCTGACTATAATTTAACCCTATCACTACGGATTAGTTGTACTTGGTTTACCCTGTTACCTTCTGCTTCTTCCAATAATATGTAGATTGCACAGTAATAGCATTCTTGGCCCCGGCTACTTTGATATAGCCATCTGTCTTACATTATCATGCAAAGTGAGCATATTCCGAAAGGAAATGGAGTCATTCACTTAAAACAATGCCACTTAATTAATAAAATATAAACAGAAAATTAGATCCCGGGATACCCCCCCCCCCATTTATATTGTAGTTTATATTCCATCGTAATGATATTTAGGCACCAATCTTTCTTTGCATTTGATATTTGTTTTGATCTTAATGTTTGCCGATTTCCTGGACACATCATCATCTGCATTACGATGACATGTAAATAATGTCTCGCCACTCAAACGCAAACATAAACACCAATATAAAGAAGAAGGCGAGAGATGATAAGAGTTTAGTCTCCAAATGGCCTTTATTACAGTGTGTTTAGACATCAGAAAGAATAAAAGATCATAAAACCCATCGGAGATTAGATGATGGCGAGCCTAATAGTTCTTTCTGCCAAGACTTAAAAAAATGTAAAAAATTACGTACTTCTATGAAAATTTTATTGGTCATTTACACATAGTTTACCAATTAGGGTATGGAAATGTTATTTTAAGCCTATCAATAAAACTTATTACCCCTCGTCTCAGGCCGGTCCTAATTACTTTTAATTGGGCAGTTGGTCAGGCATTATTTATGGAGAAATGTTACAGTAATTGAATCCGTTTTTGCAATTTCTCTGCCCTTGAACTCCTAAACGGGTGCATTAGATAACAAGGTATTGCAGAGCATTATTACGTTAATATATTATACTTCTGCTAAGGAGATTTGTATGTATTTAATGATATTAACTTTCTATGCATTCTTTAGTATGAATAACACAAATCTTATATAGACTAAATACCATTCTGTATATGAAAGCAGTTTATATAGAAATGAACCCAGAGTTTGTATGTTCTCTCCGTGTTTGCGTGGGTTTCCTCCGGGTCCTCCAGTTTCCTCCCACACTCCAAAACATACTGGTAGGTTGTTTAGATTGTGAGCCCCAATGGGGACAGGGATTGATTCGGTAAGCTCTGTGCAGCGCTGCGTAATCTGTAGGCGCTATATAAATAAAGAATTATTATTATTATAATGTATTGCTTTTCAAAATGTAGCTCAAAGGAAACTATACATTGTAATGCTCCTTTTCACCTATGGGGGGTGCTGCAGTGATGTCGAACATTTACTACTGAGAAAACTCCCAAATTAGAACTGAATTAATGGGACTCCTTAACCAGTGTAATCAGTAAAGTTGACTTCTCATTTCAGCTAAGGTTTCACATAAAAGAGGGAATTCTAGAAAGGACATTGCATACCCTACCTGAGGGTGCTAGTAGTTTAATGGGCAAAAATCTGGTGACAGGTTCCCTTTAAGTCACTTTTTAACTATAATTTCGATTTTCAAGTAATCCTATAGATATTTTAGAAAGAAAACTCATGTTGTCATTGCCTGATACCCTCGTTTTCCCTAAGCAATCACTAGCCCGGGTGTCCTTATTACAAACTGCTGTTATATCGGAATCTTGATGTATTCCTCCATTGAGTGAAATCCCTGTTTTGCACATTGAAAATGTATTAAATGTATACTGAAAACGCTTACACAGGATCATGTATATTTCATACTATTCATTCTCTTCCATATTTGTATGTTTTTTTATGATTTCCATTTCTCCATGGAGCATTGCCTGTTCAGAGTAACACATCAAAGGCAACATGTCACTTCTCATGGAGCTTTCCTTGTTTTGTGAAGATATTGTAAATACATCCAGTATGTAGTTTTTATTATATAAAAGTAAGGGGAGTTATTTATCATATTGGTTCATGGTGTGCGAGCGTATGATGCTCCCCTGCCCCTCCGGCATGCCGGATATATCCTGCCTGGAACAGAATGGCCCTTCAACCTGTGCCATTTTAGTCCTGAATGAGGACATACTGTAGCTAGTGAGCAGGCGAATGGTACACCCCCTTCACACCCTGACGTCCACTTGGTGGAGATGGCGTTTAGGGTTAAATAATACCAATTCTTGGCCATGCGCCAGGTATTGTGATTATTTTAGGGTTTGAATGGCAAATAACAGGCGTAAAGACCCTGATAAAAAGCTCATAACCCACACGGGGTTGTATAACATACCACAGAGGACCTTTAAAATTACAAACTCCATCGCTGCTCCAATCCAACGTGCCTGGTCACTGCTGCACTGTATGTTTCCTGAAACTACAGAAAAAACTAGGAGAGGCCACACAACCAATCGCTGGTTAGAATGACGATTCCTCGCCTATGGATTGGCTGAGTGGTCTCCCTTAGTGTTTCCTGTGGTGTCGAGAAACACCCGGAAATTGAGCGAAGCAAAGACCATGAACATTGGTTGCAGGATGGTGGGGGAGAAGGGATTAGTAAATATTATTACATTATATTATTAATATTTTTTTACATTTTTACTAATAATTTTACTTTCCTGGACAACACTTTTTAAATAATTTAGAATAGTTTTTAAATAAAACACAAGTTCTCATTTTTTTAACAAGTCTTTAGATTCCTCTATACTAGTCCTCCTGTTCTTGGCACCTAATATGGTGGTCAGTAACTCCCTGGATCAACAAAATCTACTTACAAAAAGTTTTATTCCCTCTTATGATACTTAACTCTATTAGAAGACCCTGCCTTATTGTTCTGCCACCAGAGGGTCTGATCTTCTAGTCAGATAGGTGCAGACATACACATAGAACTATTTATAAGACAATATTCATAGTTTGCCTTCCATCCATATGTCAATTTTTGTCTTCTTGGCATGGACCACTGTTGTTTTTGCCAAACCATATAGAAAGGAATATGTACAACAATGTACACAAGCCAGAAATTGTACATGCTAATATGGCAGCTTCGCTGTAGTTCATTATATGCTTTGCGCCAGTTGTTTTGCCAATGTTCTCTGTATAAATCTCTAAAATATCTTGTTTAACCAGTTTTTTGAAGTTTGAAAACAGTAACCACCTCCAGTGACCTCCCTGTTGTGAAATAACGTGCAGTTTACTTGGACTAACTCCTTTATCATATTTAGGAATGAGCCGATTAACCAAGATTTGAATCTTAGAATCTCTGTCTAATTTTTTAAAAATTCTATTTGGTACGAATCGAACCGTTCGGAACCCATGTTGTTTAGATTGTCTTGGAAATTGACCCCCCTCCTTAACCTATGGGATGAATGACAGCAGTAGCTAGCCGCCATTTTGAAAGATTTTTCCTAAGTGGATCATAAAATATCTGGGGGGATATTAAGTGTGCCAACGCCCTCGAGCCCGACACTGACCAGATCTATCAGGAGGCTCCGGCCTACTGATAAATCCAGGTGGGCGGCTGCACAGCACACTGATGCACTGCATGTCAAAAGCTCTGTTACACGAGGTCAGACCTAGTGTAGAATTGCGCGCTAGCCTGTGCAATTCTACAACAGGTTTGACCTGGTGTAGAAGAGCTCCGGTGTGCAGTGCATCTAAGTGGGGGAATGTGTATCAATACAATTTTGGAATAGTCTTTTTGTTCTTAATTTCCGCTGAAAGTTTTGCATAAATGGAGCTTTTACGATGCCTTTACCAGTTTCTAAAAAAGGAGGTATGGAAAGAATGGGTAAAAGATAAGGCCACCGACATTTTTAACACCAGGAAGTTGTCATGAAAGCCCAATAAATTTGTCTCCAGTACCCTTCTGGAGTTAATTGTTGCGTAGCTTGCCGAGGAAATGTGCTTAATTGACGATGAGTCCTGTGCTTCATCATAAAGAAGGAAACATGCTGCACCATGGTGTATGAATAGTCAACTGAGTAACACCAATCTTGATACGAGCCCCCCAGTGTATTTACATACAAGCTTAGTAAATGAGTCTCTTTCCATGAAGAACACAAATGAATCCATATGACAGAGCTTGAACCACAGAGCACTGAGTAATGCGGTGAGCACATGGTACATGATCAAGCCACTATTTCTGGGATAGATCTGAAGATAAATTCCAATGGTTGTAATAATAAGTCACTAATTAGTCATGGCTTATCTCATGTTATTGGACGGCCGCCCTTCTCTTATTAACCTCATCTTCTCCCCATTCATTTTATTCTTATTATATTAGTTTTTATTAATTTAAGCTTAATTTTCCCAACAATACTCCCAGGGCTTGGTATTGTCTCTACATGCTTGTTGCAACATTCCCCGATCTGCCTCTTCAATCAGTCGTAATTTACATCAAAAGTGTCTAAAATGTCTGGTGTGACATGTATCAAGTATTTGTGACAAGTTTAAGACACTGTTGCAACTTATATGGCAAAATATTATGTTATATGTTAAAATATTTTACCGTCATAAACTAATTAGACACTTACATAATTAATTTAGACCCGTTTTATGGATTTGACGTAGAATATAAAACTAAGTAACTTTTAGAGAATATTAGCAAATCTCAGCACAAACGAGAAAGAGCAGCAGCACTCCTATAAATAAATGCATCAAAGAGCCATACAATTATATCCAAAAAGGAACAAAGAGAAAATGGCTATTTAATTCAAATAAATCAAAGTACAAATATCATTTTGTTACGGTAATCCATGGTACAAGAAAAATATAAAAAAATATATATAGAACTCACAAGGTTAAAAACAATTAAAATGTACTGACACTATGTATAACAACTCACCTTGTGGAAAGACCATTTTGTAACTTTACCCAGGGGACTCCCCCCCCCCCCCAGTCTAATGCCATAAACAGTAATATGGTGTAGAGCAAATGTACAGACAAAGCAGGAGACCTAATTGGTCCAGAGTAATCCTACACACTGTAAACAATGTATATGGATAAAAATGGTACACCAAATGAATAGCAAGTGATACAATACCAAGGATGACACAATAACAATACCTGCAGTAAAATCAAGGTAAGACACGGGGAGGGAAGGGAGACAAAACCGCACATATTACGTCACGTATACATGACTTCTTTAGGTGTACTAAAGATTAGCAAATTAGCTGTCGGACTTTGCTTATTAATCTGACACACGTTCCAACTGAGCACCGGAACGTCCCCCAAATTGTGTCACAATATGCCTACTGCAGCGATGCCACCAAAGGATTGTGTGACATAATTGTGGTGCATACACTTCTTAAATACCTGTGCTAGAAGTTTGCACTAAAAAGAATTTGCAAAGTTCAACAGAAAACTGGGGCAAGGAGCTTAGTGTCCCAATGGGGCACATTTACTAAGGGTACGTGGAACGCATTTTCACTGGTTTCCCGAATTTTTCAGATTTGCGATGCATTTAACTGGGGTTTTTGGCGCATGCGATCGGATTTTGGCGCATTGCCGCCGGCTTTCACGCGGCACAGGTCAGGTGGGCGGGCCGTCGGACGATCCGGCGGATTTGGACAACGTGCGGGATTAACATCTCAAATTGTGTTGCAAGACATGCACTCACATACACATGGGAAGTAGAAGGTGAACACCGATGGACCTCAGCGGGGAAGCGACACATGCAGGATCTCGGGCGCACGATCTTGGTGAATCGGGCCGGACTTCATCTTTGTCGGACCATCCAGATCGGGGATCGCAACAGGAGCGGGTAAGTAAATATGCCCCAATGTGTCCAGCACTGGTTGTCACACCTGAGCTTTTAAACTTTGCGTTTCGTGGAACCCGAATTTTTAAAAACCCACTCACCACTAGTGACATGTTTTCACCTTGATGTTTCACTGATGAAAATGTTTCTTTGGTTCCTTGTTGAACAGCAGTTCATCTATAGGTTATAGAATACAGGCGGTCCCCTACATAAGATCACCCGACTTACATACAACCCCTAGTTCCAAACCGACCTCTGGATGTTAGTATTTAATGTACTTTTGCCTTTGGCTACAATAAACTGCTTTAACAGTTATTAAAGGTGTCTGCAATTAAGCTTCATTGTTAATCCTGGTTCTTATAATAACCCAACATTTTTAAAATCCAATTTTCTCAGAGACCAAAAAAAAATTGGCTGTGTGTAAAATATACAGTTCCGACTTACATACAAACTGTACAAACCTACAGAATCTTGTACGTAACCTGGGGACTGCCTGTACTTGTGATATCATTTGTATACTGCATTGCTAACTCTGTATCTAATTTCTAAATGTCAGTAAACCACTAGTGACCCTTGGTAGCAGAACTTGGCACCTTCCTGCCAAGGGGTCCTGTAGACTCCCCCCTTGCCCAACACAGGGAATTATTCGCGACAGAAGCAATTTTAGATATAGATATGGTTTGGACTGAACATAGAAAAAAGTAGGACAATGGTTTTTTTTCCAGCTCCCATTATGGCTGAATAAATATTCACAATTAGCATATTTTACATAGATGGTATTCACAGTGGAAGATTTGCCCCTAGCTGTAGAAATACTTTGATATATAAGTTAACATGATATAATTAAATAGGCTTTATTTCTTCTTATTATTATTCGCTGCCCACGTACAGGGTCTGAGAACAGAACAAGACAATGACATTCGGGAACACATAATCCTATAAAATAAGAAAAATCACTTTCCTGGGCGCTGTAGTTGGTAAAGACTAATACTCATGGTTGGCAGCCTGGACGCTGATTGTGGAGACGCCTGATGGATGTTGAAATACCACAGGACATCTGACGATAATTATCACTGCTTAGTCAAACAGGAAATAATGTCTGCGGAGCAATCATGTGGGCAAATAGAAATACTGCGCAAGATAAGATGTAATGGGGAAAGGGCAATGTATTCATACTACGCGAGAACCTTAGCTGAGTGCACAAGGCATCTCCGGGAACGTTATTTTATCTTGGTCTACTCTGGACTTGTTCTGTGTAAAAATGACAGTTTTATGTGAAATGTTTTGTTACATTTTTGTGAAACTGCTACAAAAATTTGCATGAAATAATATAAGAAAATTGTGATACAAATGATTTTTCCAATACTGTGAAAAATTCAAAAATTCAAAATATGTGGAGTTTAGCATTGATGTACTCGATAACCACTTAGTTGGAGCTCCCGGAATGGGTTCCTTTGGCCAATCCTCCAAAATGATGTAATTATAAAGAGTAGGATAAATCCATTGGATGAGTCATTGGTATCAGTTTGGTTGGGGTCTGACATTTTCGGCTGAATTCTTGATTTTATTTCTGGTATAGGAGGCACCCACAAACAGCTGGTCAGTGGGATTGCCAGATGTCAGATCCTATCGACCTGATATGTTTTGGATTTTTTCATCTACATGGTCAACCTGGAAAACCCAATTAGATAATAGAATATGATACTTCATAGAAATAGTCTCCTCGTGCCGTCATATTGACAAGAGTAGAGTTGGACAAACTTGTGATTTTGGCAGTACCAGAAGGCTAGTTTGCTAGATGACACAAGTGGAAAAAGACTAGACTTGTTGACTTGTTGTTTCAATATACTTGATCTTCCTCTTTTCACATTCATAGGACAACATGTGTATGGGGTGAGGGGAGGGGACAAGGAATTGTTTTTGGTTGGACAGTAGGCTATGAATTACCAAGGGAAGTTCTCCACTAAATTGGATTGATCATTATTCATTGACAATGCTTGTTGATTTTATGACGTAGAAATACAGTCAAATGTGGATTTGGCCTTTAAGTGGGCAAAAAGCAAAGTTATGTCTTGGAGCCTCCAAATGCTAAAAGGGATTTAAATTTGAAAGTAGGGAGTCTGATAGCCCCTAATCTGCTATCGCTTTACCCTATATGGACCTCCTGCAGTTGCTGATACAGTTTAATGTTTATAGGACGCTGATGAAATCTTAATCCTGTTTCATCCCTTTTTCTAAAACTGAAGGAGAACCTGCATCTCACAACTAAGTGGATCTTCAGGGACCTGTGCAATTGTGTACCATGAGCTATGGCCAGTGTCGGACCCATTGGACCAACAAAGAAAATTATCCTGGGGGACCATTCTTTATTATCCCCATGGAAATAGACCCTACCAGCCTCCAAATTAAGTTGTCTTCTGCTGTACCTATGTAGTAAAGTATTAGATTAGAGCCTATGCTTACATGAGGAGTCTCTGGTATTCTGGTGGGCCATTCCAATACTGGCTATGGAAAGTCTGCAAGATGGATACAGTGTGCGGTGTAACAAAAATTATGCAAAATAAAATGTAATATGGAAAACAATAGGAGGTCAACATATATTGATTTAAAGCTTCAACTTTTCAATAGAGGTAATAAAGGGCAGACAAGAACACCATAAGGTATGGAGATTAGGTCCAACCTAAAATTAATTTATAAGACCCCTGAGGGATACATATAAACGTAATTTGCTAATGTTATGATCATTAATTATGGCTCTCTGTACAGCAATAAGATGGAATGGAATAGCAGCCTGGAAAGATTTCACGTCACCATTTCTTCTAGCTAAAGACAAGAGGGGATCTAGTAGGAGGAACCTTGTTTCTTCATGACCAAGGGCATTTTAGGCTTATGGCTTAATGTGTTCCCCTATGGGTCTTCTTACCTTTCTTATTACATATAACAAACGAGAAAGCCAGCTCACCAATTCGCCCTTCCTTGCAGTCCTCCAGGTGCACGGGTATACGTGTAAGCCCACACGAACATAGGTAATTCAAGTAGCACAGGATTCCAGCACTTTCACAGAGGACGCATGTAGTATTTCAAATTCTTTATTCCATCGATAAAAAGTCACAGCAGATGCAGCATATAGACACGAAAAGATCTACGCGTTTCGTCCGGTTAGGACTTAGTCATGATCCCACCACCATGAGACAAAGACTAAACATTTAAACCCTGGGTCATACACCTGTTGGACGAGGTGTGGATCACGTAATGTCTACCTGATAGGCAGTAATAAAATTGCATTCACGCCCCTCTCAGTGTGGAATGTGAATAGCGATCCACTGCTGGTCCAACTTAAATAAAAACACTATAAGAAGGTTATATAAAACATTACTTGTTGTAGGGAAAATAGTTGTAGGTTATAAACATACATTTTATACAGTACATTCAAATGTGCGGGGGCAATTCGCTCCCTCCATATATAGGGAAACAACCTACACTAACTTAAGCCGGGATACAAGGTGTCACGGCTCAGACTGTGATGAAGTATATGCAATGATAATTTGAACCATATACAATAAACAATGCTATCTCCTATGTGTTAAACATGGAGTGCAGCCAATCCATCAGCACACAATAGAGTCATTTTTCTCATTAAAAGACATTAAAGTTCTATCTACCTATTCGAAAATGCATACAGTGCATGCTATAATTGTGTTCACTGGCCCCGGAGTATAGTATGACTTAATCTGTTTTCATAAGTTGTATCATGTGGAATATGAAATGTCCTCTCCAAAATATCCACAAAGTAATATTATATTGGGTCCAATAATGTCTACCTTGCAAATTGCATGCGAACCATATTAAGTCTACCCCGTGTCTAGTTGTACCATAATATCATATCTTTCCTGGAGTTTAACCCGAAAGGGACCCTACTTTCCAGGGAGAATATCCAAAATGCCTCTCTATTAAGGAGTTTCCTCCTATGGTCTCCTCCCCTGAACGGGCGATGTACCTTTTCAATGCCCTTCCATGAGAATGAAGAGATGTCTTTGTCATGTGCATCCCGGAAGTGTTTGGACACTGCCGAAATGTTGTTTGAAGTATTTGAAATGTCAGATATATGTCGTCTGATACGAATTTTCAAAGGTCCGGTAGTACACCCCACGTATTGAAGTCTACAAACGTTACACGAGATAGCGTAAACTACATACGGTGTATTGCAATTAATGTATGTACCTATTTTGTGTTTCGATTTGTTAACGAACGATGTGATGAAATTATCAGTGCTCAAAAGGGGGCAAACTTTGCAGATTTTGTGACCACATTTGTGGTTTCCTGGAAACTGTAACCATGTGTACCCACCCCTATTTCCATGGCTATTAAACAGGCTGGGGCTAACCTGGTTACCTATGGTGGGTGCCCGTTTTGAGCTAAAGTTAATACCCCCCTGTAAACATCTGGCTAAGTCTTCATCCTGTTCTAATATAGGGGCATACTTTTTAATAATATTTTTAATTTTGTTAAATTGATTACTGTACGTTGTTACAAATACAATGGGTTTTTCTGTTTCTCCGTTGGGAATGTGGAATTGAGGTTTGGGTTTGAGCAATGTTTGCCTATTCATACCATCCACTTTTCTTCTGGCATTATCTAAAACTCTGGGGTTGTACTGTCTTTCTCTCAATCGACCATGGACTTTATCTGCCTCTAATCTATATTTAAGTGGATCTGAGCAATTACGCTTTGTTCTTATAAGCTCGCCTGTGGGGATGTTATTAATAACATGACTCGGATGGCATGACGTAGCTAATAGTAGGGAGTTCCCTGCTGTATCTTTGCGGTATGGTAAAGTCTCTATTGTGTTGCTATTACCCTTTAATATGATATCTAAAAAAGGTACTTCCATGCCACCAAATGTGCCCGTGAATTTCAAGTTCATGTTGTTAGAATTAATGTATTCTTTGAATTCATTAAAAGAGGGTTCTGTGTCTTTCCAAATAAAGACCAGGTCGTCAATAAAGCGGCCTGTCCATTGGATGACATGTTTGAAGGGATTATTTTCTGAAAAAAGGTACAAAAGTTCCCACTGTGTCATGTAAATATTAGCAAGGGAGGGGGAGAAACGGGCCCCCATGGGGGCCCCCCCTACCTGCAAATAAAACTGACCATCAAAAATAAAAAAATTGTGTTTTAGAAGAAATTCCGTGGCCATAATAATGAATTCTTTCAGACCGTCTGAGTATGTGCTGAAGTTGTTCAAATGGATGGCTAGATAGTATATGGCTAGATTGTGCGGTATGGAGGGATAAAGTCCCACCACATCACATGTAGCCCATCCCCATGTATCGTCCCAATCCAATTCATTTACTATGTTCAAAACATGTTGTGTGTCCTTGAGAAAGGTAGGGGAAACACCAGCCAGGGGTTGCAAGTAGAAATCCAGCCAGTTTCCCAATCTCTCCCCAAGGCTCCCTATACCCACCACAATAGGTCTCAGTGGGGGAGGGAATTCACCCTTATGAACCTTGGGGAGAGAATGGAAAATCGGGGTGACGGGATGTTCCACCAACAAGTACCTCGCAGTTTTCTCATCCAGGGCTCCCAATGTGAGTCCCTCCTGCAATAATTTGCTCAAACCCTCCTTGAATTCAATAGTTGGATCCCTAGACAGTTTTCTGTATGTGGTCTCATCATTAAGTATTGTTTCATTTAGCATTTTATACAGTGTGGCATCCAGTAACACAATCGAACCCCCCTTATCCGCCGAGCGGACTACGATATTATCATTATTTTTTAACTCTCTTAATGCCAATGACTCTGCCCTCGTAAGATTATATTTCTTATCATTTTTAGAGCTTGAGATTTTAAGCTTAGTGAGTTCCCTTTCTACCAGCTCCTGGAAGGTGTCCATGACATCACTTCTGGAGGTTGTAGGGTAGAATAGGGGATTACGGGTTTTAAAGGGTTTCGTCAAGGCATCTGAGGGTTCCAAAGATTCACATTGGAGGGTTTTCAACAATAAAACATTACATTGATCAACAAAATCAAAAGCACCTTGTGAGTAAGTCTCACTGTCTGTATTTAAACTGCCCCCTAGCCCAGTTGTTTCTACACATGAATTACCCTGCTCATTAAGCATACCCAAAAAATGTTTCCGTACAGTAATATTTCTGATAAATTTATTTACGTCTAAAATGGTGTTGTATAAGTTAAAGTCAAAGGAGGGAGAGAAGCCCAGACCTTTACTCAATGCTGATATAGTATGGTCATTGATAATACAGGCTGATAAATTTACAACCGGGGACTCCACTATTTGTCCTTCTTTCCATGTCGGGTCTTCATTCTTGCATCTCCTCCTCCTGTGCTTCCTGCCCGCTCGTTCCGTCCGTTTTTTGAAACGTTTTTTGATGACGATGATGCAAAATTTGGTTTGTCCCTATGACTTGAAGTATCGTCCGACACATAGGAGGATGAACTGTTATTGGATTCTTCCGCTTCCGAGAAGCTAACATGCATATCTGTTTGGTTTTTATTGTAATTTTTAGATTTTTTCTTTTTTAGGATGGATCGTGGTGTTTCTTCATTTCCATATCGATATGAACGGTCTTTTCTCCTCCACGCATAGACCTCATTGTATTTATAGTCCATCAAGTCTCTTTGAAATTTTCTTTTTTTAACGTCCATAATACTTTGTTCAATTTTTAAAATTTTTGTCTTTACCTCCATTTGGACTGTATCAAACTCCTCCGGTTTTAAAACTGTGCTGATGGATGACTTAGTGTTTTCGATCTCCTTCTTAAGATCTATAAGTAACTTCTTCTCCTGCGATATTATTAATTCCATGAGCTTTAATGAGCACTCACTCAGAATATTATTCCAACTTTCCTGGAAGGCATCTGAGTATACTGTAGTGGGAATTTTCTTAATTCTCAAGCCCCTTGGTATAATTTGTTTCTCGAAGTACGAAGAAAGTGTATCACAGTCCCATCCAATACGTGCCTCTTTTTCCAAGAGGCGTTTAACTTATACAACACCATTTTAGACGTAAATAAATTTATCAGAAATATTACTGTACGGAAACATTTTTTGGGTATGCTTAATGAGCAGGGTAATTCATGTGTAGAAACAACTGGGCTAGGGGGCAGTTTAAATACAGACAGTGAGACTTACTCACAAGGTGCTTTTGATTTTGTTGATCAATGTAATGTTTTATTGTTGAAAACCCTCCAATGTGAATCTTTGGAACCCTCAGATGCCTTGACGAAACCCTTTAAAACCCGTAATCCCCTATTCTACCCTACAACCTCCAGAAGTGATGTCATGGACACCTTCCAGGAGCTGGTAGAAAGGGAACTCACTAAGCTTAAAATCTCAAGCTCTAAAAATGATAAGAAATATAATCTTACGAGGGCAGAGTCATTGGCATTAAGAGAGTTAAAAAATAATGATAATATCGTAGTCCGCTCGGCGGATAAGGGGGGTTCGATTGTGTTACTGGATGCCACACTGTATAAAATGCTAAATGAAACAATACTTAATGATGAGACCACATACAGAAAACTGTCTAGGGATCCAACTATTGAATTCAAGGAGGGTTTGAGCAAATTATTGCAGGAGGGACTCACATTGGGAGCCCTGGATGAGAAAACTGCGAGGTACTTGTTGGTGGAACATCCCGTCACCCCGATTTTCCATTCTCTCCCCAAGGTTCATAAGGGTGAATTCCCTCCCCCACTGAGACCTATTGTGGTGGGTATAGGGAGCCTTGGGGAGAGATTGGGAAACTGGCTGGATTTCTACTTGCAACCCCTGGCTGGTGTTTCCCCTACCTTTCTCAAGGACACACAACATGTTTTGAACATAGTAAATGAATTGGATTGGGACGATACATGGGGATGGGCTACATGTGATGTGGTGGGACTTTATCCCTCCATACCGCACAATCTAGCCATATACTATCTAGCCATCCATTTGAACAACTTCAGCACATACTCAGACGGTCTGAAAGAATTCATTATTATGGCCACGGAATTTCTTCTAAAACACAATTTTTTTATTTTTGATGGTCAGTTTTATTTGCAGGTAGGGGGGGCCCCCATGGGGGCCCGTTTCTCCCCCTCCCTTGCTAATATTTACATGACACAGTGGGAACTTTTGTACCTTTTTTCAGAAAATAATCCCTTCAAACATGTCATCCAATGGACAGGCCGCTTTATTGACGACCTGGTCTTTATTTGGAAAGACACAGAACCCTCTTTTAATGAATTCAAAGAATACATTAATTCTAACAACATGAACTTGAAATTCACGGGCACATTTGGTGGCATGGAAGTACCTTTTTTAGATATCATATTAAAGGGTAATAGCAACACAATAGAGACTTTACCATACCGCAAAGATACAGCAGGGAACTCCCTACTATTAGCTACGTCATGCCATCCGAGTCATGTTATTAATAACATCCCCACAGGCGAGCTTATAAGAACAAAGCGTAATTGCTCAGATCCACTTAAATATAGATTAGAGGCAGATAAAGTCCATGGTCGATTGAGAGAAAGACAGTACAACCCCAGAGTTTTAGATAATGCCAGAAGAAAAGTGGATGGTATGAATAGGCAAACATTGCTCAAACCCAAACCTCAATTCCACATTCCCAACGGAGAAACAGAAAAACCCATTGTATTTGTAACAACGTACAGTAATCAATTTAACAAAATTAAAAATATTATTAAAAAGTATGCCCCTATATTAGAACAGGATGAAGACTTAGCCAGATGTTTACAGGGGGGTATTAACTTTAGCTCAAAACGGGCACCCACCATAGGTAACCAGGTTAGCCCCAGCCTGTTTAATAGCCATGGAAATAGGGGTGGGTACACATGGTTACAGTTTCCAGGAAACCACAAATGTGGTCACAAAATCTGCAAAGTTTGCCCCCTTTTGAGCACTGATAATTTCATCACATCGTTCGTTAACAAATCGAAACACAAAATAGGTACATACATTAATTGCAATACACCGTATGTAGTTTACGCTATCTCGTGTAACGTTTGTAGACTTCAATACGTGGGGTGTACTACCGGACCTTTGAAAATTCGTATCAGACGACATATATCTGACATTTCAAATACTTCAAACAACATTTCGGCAGTGTCCAAACACTTCCGGGATGCACATGACAAAGACATCTCTTCATTCTCATGGAAGGGCATTGAAAAGGTACATCGCCCGTTCAGGGGAGGAGACCATAGGAGGAAACTCCTTAATAGAGAGGCATTTTGGATATTCTCCCTGGAAAGTAGGGTCCCTTTCGGGTTAAACTCCAGGAAAGATATGATATTATGGTACAACTAGACACGGGGTAGACTTAATATGGTTCGCATGCAATTTGCAAGGTAGACATTATTGGACCCAATATAATATTACTTTGTGGATATTTTGGAGAGGACATTTCATATTCCACATGATACAACTTATGAAAACAGATTAAGTCATACTATACTCCGGGGCCAGTGAACACAATTATAGCATGCACTGTATGCATTTTCGAATAGGTAGATAGAACTTTAATGTCTTTTAATGAGAAAAATGACTCTATTGTGTGCTGATGGATTGGCTGCACTCCATGTTTAACACATAGGAGATAGCATTGTTTATTGTATATGGTTCAAATTATCATTGCATATACTTCATCACAGTCTGAGCCGTGACACCTTGTATCCCGGCTTAAGTTAGTGTAGGTTGTTTCCCTATATATGGAGGGAGCGAATTGCCCCCGCACATTTGAATGTACTGTATAAAATGTATGTTTATAACCTACAACTATTTTCCCTACAACAAGTAATGTTTTATATAACCTTCTTATAGTGTTTTTATTTAAGTTGGACCAGCAGTGGATCGCTATTCACATTCCACACTGAGAGGGGCGTGAATGCAATTTTATTACTGCCTATCAGGTAGACATTACGTGATCCACACCTCGTCCAACAGGTGTATGACCCAGGGTTCAAATGTTTAGTCTTTGTCTCATGGTGGTGGGATCATGACTAAGTCCTAACCGGACGAAACGCGTAGATCTTTTCGTGTCTATATGCTGCATCTGCTGTGACTTTTTATCGATGGAATAAAGAATTTGAAATACTACATGCGTCCTCTGTGAAAGTGCTGGAATCCTGTGCTACTTCTTACCTTTCTTCTCCATTTTCTCCATAGTGGAAATTATTATTCTATATTCAGGGGCATAATTACAGTAGTAGCAGCCACTATGGGGCCCACAGTGTCAGGGGGCCGTATGGTCCGACCTGACACTAAAGAATGGAGGATGTACATTGTACAGCATAATATGTAAATACTATATGTGATGTATATGTGTGTGTATCTGTGATGTGTATACAATGTATGGTGTTTATGAACTGTAGGTGTGTATATATGCTGTACGTTTGTAAATAGCAGTGTATGTGTGTATGTGTAATGTGTAAGTGCTCTATATGTGTTCGTATGTGTGTAAGAGTGTATAAATGTGTGTTTATGAGTGAAGAACTGTATGTTTATGTATATATGTATAGAAATATGAGCGTATATAAGAGTATGATATGTATATTTTTAAGCAGGAAGGGGAACACCATTCAGAAGTCTGCTATGGGGCATCGCCTCCTAGTTCCACCCCTGTCTACATCTGATGTCTGTTTGTCATCGGACTTTGACTGATACTTGCTATGATATATATTTAGAATGTGAGAACACAAACTCTACCTAGTAAAAAAACTCCAGGACCCTAATGTAAGATCTGTTCCATGGTCTCTACTACCGATTACCCAAAGGCTTCTGCCTCTTGATGTGTCGGGCTGCCAGTAGCGCAGCGTTTATCCTGCCTGGCATATGAAAAGTCGCCGGCAGCAGCGAGTGCGCAGGCGCGGGGACAGTAACGCCCCATACCGGCCCACACCCGCCCGGCCGCGCCCCCCGCTCAGCCGGCACGCCCCCCCCCTTCACGCCCCTTCATGCCCCACAGGCGTCTAGGTGGCGGATTGGGGAAAATAATCGCAAAAGCTAGCAATAAGCTAGCATTTGCGATTATTTCAGGGCCTCTGCGCCACTGGCACTGATAAATATGCCCCAATGTGTTTCCCTTCCTGAACCAATCACCATATTTATTACTGAAGACCTGATGAAGAGTTTTTGCACATAGTATATACACAGTAGCATGTACAGTACACGGTATATGACCGGTCATTCTTTCATATCAGAAAGCATTGCAAAAATAAATAATCGTGTAACGATGACAATAAAATAACCCACACTACACGTGTAGCACTGGAAAAAAGGCAACATTCAGGTAGGTTCATTTCTCGCTCCGTCATAGACGCCTTTGATTAATGTTCACATTGTGCTTGAGTTCCAGTATTTAAATGTCCCCTTGGCTTTCCTCTGTGTTATTAAAACTCGCTCAGCCTGGACTATTCGGATTCTTTTCCTGTCCTTCACTGTGATTGATTTCACACTTTCAAAGTTTTCTGATTCACCATCTATCTCTGAGATCTATCGCAAGAAATACTGACTGCTCCTGCACATCCAGAAGATATATATATATATATAGAACTTTCACATTTATTTCCCAATATCAATGCCGAGGCTTAACAATAAACAAAAACCCTGGGTCAGAGAAGGAAATATAAGAACTACAAGTGATCTCGGAAGATTGGAGATGGTGAAGGTGACTTACGAGGGCATTAAATCTCACGGCAGTGCTGTAACTTTAAAGGGATATCCGAATATTGAGTCTGGAAGGAGAGGAATGGACTGAAATGAATAATTTGGAGGCACAGCAGCTTACATGGGCACTGTCCTATGCTAGAAGAACAATTGCCCAAGCTCAATGACTGGCAAAGGACTGGCTGATTATCTCATTTGATGGTGGTCGTTCGACTGTAGCCTACAGATGAGGTTGAGGAAGTATGGATCATGCATTATGAATTTACTATGCCTAGTGATGGAAAACATTTTAGCAAGCCCAATCTGCAACCCCAAACTCACTTGAATATCACCTAGTGCCAACATGGCAATTTAGTCAGTTACTCATTGGCAGGGGCGGATTAAGACGGCCATGGGCCCTGGGATGTATCAAAATTTCCACCATTACAAGACTCATTTGTTAATGGAATTTTCTTCTTTCATATGGTTCTAGAATCAAGCTACTATTGAAAAAGGAGAGGAAATCCAGGGGAACATATAGAGCAAAAATTGTAGGCTACCAAGCAGACCCTCTGGTATCAATCTGACCCCCTCTACACTTCACACTCCTCCAGTCCCAGGTAGCCCCAGGATATGCAGCTTTAATATAGGGCTGGGCAAATCTGGGGTTGCCTGGTACTGCAGGAGTGATTGTGGACAGAGAGTCCTACCTCTGGCATCTGTGTCTTAAAGGATTTTAGCTAAATACACATTCATCCAACAGCTCAATTGTATTTACTAACTTAATGGGGGAGATTTATCAAGGTTTCTTATAGTGTTCAAGCCCTGATAAAGTCACACTTTCTGGGGCACTTTTCTTTCTATGTGCTTGATAACTTTTCCCCCAGTGTGTCCTATAGTTTCTTTAATCTGTTTTGGGTAAAATTAGTACTTGTATTAGTATTTTTTTAGTATTTTAAGTGGAGTTGTTCCATGATGTGTTCCACTACTTACAATTCTGTAATTTATATCTACTGTCAAAGTTGGCTCAAAGCTGTGGGTGCTCCTGACCTGATGTTGTGAGCATGCACACTGAAGCGAGGTGTACCTAGTGGTCAATGTATGCCGTGTTCATGTGCCAGGGGTCTCAAACTGACCCCCACTGCATTTACTGCTTGAAATCTGTAGAACACAACAGGTGACATAGGTAAAGTAAAAAAAAAAAAAAAAGCTTAGGGGCCCTTAACCTAACGACTAGGGTTGAGTGGACCCAGTGGTGTACCTTGAAGCTGGTAGGGCTCAGTGCAAAGTCTGTGTCAGGCCCCTGACTATAATGTATGGTTTATAGTACTAGTTTTATGATATGGGAAAGTGACACCTCTTGGGCCCGACTGCAATTGCACTCTCTGCACCCCTCAAGTTACACCCCAGAGTGGACCCTAATCACAATGTTCAAGACCACTCAGAAAATTGTGGGTTCAGGTCTCCATTCCCGGACTGCAGCCAAGAGTGTGGGTTCAGCATTTGGACTCACCCCCACTGGTAGCACCCTTGATCAGTCTTGGCACCAATCGCGGTTGTGTTATCAATGGGTGTTCAGGTTACCCATACCAAACTTTTCTTCAAAGTTCCGCTAAACTCATGGAAACCAGAATCTGAATAGGTCCGCTCATCACTACTACTGACTGCATTACAAAAGATCTGCACTTATATGAAATTATATAATAAAACATTTGGTCTCTGAGGCACATGGATAGATATTCTTAAGCCACATTCCACACCAAAAAATTCACAGAAAAAAGTGACTTAAAAATTAATGAAACCTGTAATATCCAGTGGATCCATGTAATGGCCTTATTGTAAGTGATGGTCATTGTGCCTCATAATTAATTATCCTGTAAATCCGGGTTCCCTTTGTACCAGAAACCTCCTCTTATTTATTTGGGCACACGTTTGCTAATCTATCACTATTTTGTGGTCACTCATATCAATTACCAAACTGTGCCTTGGTTTAACAAATCAACAGCTTCCCGTACTCTGCTAAATGTTCTTGGCACCACAGATGGAGAAGACAGCAGTCGGGGACAGTGCTCAGAGGTGTCAGATAACAAAATCGGATAGCGGCTGCCATTTACGCCAGTATGCTCTCTTGGCAAGGAGCCCTGTTCAACGAATACAACTGGTGCGTCTGCCATTTGTTAATTCTGCATAATTAAGCAGCAATTATACATGGCATTGTGGAGTCGCAGGCTTATCATCTGGCTGTCCCTTAATGGAGCTTCATGCCAGTTTGGCTATTAATGTGCAATAAAATAAAGTTTAAAATGATTGAGCTATAAAATTATTATGTACCCAAGTACAGATGTGTTACATGGTTTCTTAAGTGAAACAAATCCATACGCAGTCTAATTGCCCCTAGGCAGATTTAAGGATTTTTTTTTTGTATTTTATGTTTTTATTGGATTTGTAACATTTTATTCAGTTGTTTATTTTTTTTATTTTTGGGTTTTTCCTTTACTGATTCCTTTAAAAATCGATTTATGAAATTTAATATTTATTTTTAAGGGTCATAGGAATTACTCTTTTATCCTTTCCAAGGCGTTAAACTTTAGAAATTAATTTTTTAATTCTGGAGACGCAAGACACAAAAGAATAAAAATAATGATATATAGAGATACATATTGAAGTTAATCTGCCAAAAATGAGAGAGGGGCATGTTTTGGCTGGCTGCAGGGAAGATTGTTTGCATTTTTCATTATTCTAGATACAAATTACATTCAATATACTACAATGCAGAGGCCTGAAGGACCCCAGTGCAAAATTTCATCTATAACCCCCTCCCCCTACCACCATTCATGACAAAGTAATAGTACATTGTGTATTGAAATCTATATACAGGCAGTCCCTAGGTTATGTACAAGATAGGTTCCCATAGATTTTTTTCTTAAGTTAAATTTGTATGTAAGTCGGAGCTGTATATTTTATAATTGTAACCTCACCCAAAAATTTTTTGGTCTCTTTGACTATTGGATATAAAAACTTTTGGGTTGTCATAAGAGCCACAATTAACAATAAATATTAATTGTGGACACCTTTGATAACTCTTACAGGTGATAATTGTAGCCTAAGTCCGTTTGTAACTAGGGGTCGTCTGTAAGTCGGGTGTTCTTAAGTCGGGGACCACCTGTACATCACAGATAAAAACTTTTGCATGTGGCCATATTAGATAGAAATCTTGTAGCCATATTCTGGAGGTGTAAATAATGGGACTATATATTGTATTAACTGTATATATACCCAATATTTCTGTATGCATTCCATGGAAATAATAATGTTTCCAATACATCAATATATCAGAATTATTGTATAAATATAAAAACATAGTATCAAAACATATTGTATATTAAAATTTAAATAATTAAATTCATAAAAAGTTCACTGACGGATAAAAGAACTTCCCATCAAACTAAATTTGCAATATCTTTGTCTATGTCTATCTAGACAAAGATAATGGGGCAGATGTATCAAGCTGTCTGAAATTCAGAATATTTATAGTTGCCCATGGCAACCAATCACAGCTCCCCTTTAAAATATTCATGAGCACTGGTAAAATGAAAGCTGAGCTGTGATTGGTTGCCATGGGCAACTAGAAATATTCTGACTTTCAGACAGCTTGATAAATCTTCCCCAATGAGTGATTGGTTGTTAAAATGTTAACTCGCTAACAAGTTCAATCGGATAAACAACCATTATGATTGAAATCATCCCATTTTCAGTGACTTTGTTTGGCCCACCTCAAAGGGGTTGATAGTGATGTAAGAAGAGTACAGAGCCTCTATTGAACTTGTCATTGGTCTAACCTCTCGTTACTTCGGGTATCTGTTGGTATAAAGAGGGTCAAAAGTCAAGTTGACAACATACACCCCCTACAGCCTGACACAGGTAATAGCAGGTGTGCAGAGCTGAGCCTGGGAATTCCAACAGGGACTGGTTGGAGGCGCCGCGTTGTATTGAACATAGGACCAGGCTAATTATTACTTATTTTTTAAATCGTGAGGGGCAACTAATGAAAAAGTGTATGAACCCAGACAATCCTTTAAAACAGTGGGGCACATTTACTTACCCGGTCCCGCGGATTTCACGACGATAATGCACTGTGCTGCGATTCACATGCTTGATATCCTGCATGTGTCAATTACCTGCTCTGGTCCGCCCGAGTTCATCTTCTTCTTCCCGGTGCATGTAAGTGCATTGTCTTTTACGACATGATTTGAATCTTAAATCCTGCGCTCAGTCCGAATCAGTCGGATCGTACGATGGCCCGCCCCCTCGATTTATGCAGCATGGAAGCCAGCGCAGGTGAGCCACAATCCAATAGCATGCGACACATTCCCAGCGCAAACCTCTGTTAAATACCAGTCAAAGCTGCGCAAATCCCGAAGACCGCAAACAGTCTGATGAAAGTGCGATACAGCGGCCCTTAGTAAATAAGCCCCAGTTTGTATATAATAGTTGGAGGCAGATTCCAAATTGCAATATATGCCACCACATGTTACACTTTTTTTACTTGTAAACTGATGGACACTATTGGACATA
Source organism: Engystomops pustulosus (assembly GCF_040894005.1). NCBI lineage: Eukaryota > Metazoa > Chordata > Amphibia > Anura > Leptodactylidae > Engystomops > Engystomops pustulosus. The sequence goes on from NC_092412.1 coordinate 236,523,244, forward strand.
TTTATCTTTACTTCGGAGCCTTGCATCTGTTTTTTATGGTTTACGCTTTTCTGCTTCACTGTTTATTATTGGTGGTTTTGGACTTCGATAACCGCTCTGCTGTTTTTGTCGATAGGTGCTATTTTTCGTGCAACCCAATACAAGCTGTGGACTACGACCGGTGGAGAAATTATGTGTTTTTGAGTTTTGTTTGCACTTATTTTGGATGCAATTCTTTGGTGAACTGTGCACCAACATCTGCATGCTGGCTTAGAGATTCAAAAAATATGACGCAAACTTGAAAGGCCACAGAGAAAGTCTCCAAAAAAATAAAAAATAAAAAATATGTGCGCAAAAAAGCCCCAAGATAAATAACCAAAACTGGAGAAAGAAAAATTGGTGCCCCCATGACTAGAATCCATAACTAGTACAAACTACTTAAGTCTAATATTGTATGAAGCACGGAATCTGAGAATCATAGAGACACATAACAGTCCTAGTGTGAGCTCCGTAGACTGATGTTTGAACTAAATGAAATTGGAAAAAAAAAGCAAACTGAATAAAAATTACATAAAGTATCGAAAAAATGGATAAGATGTAAATGTCATTAAGCTGTCCATGTGCATTAGCCTGGACACCCGGAGGCGAGCTCGCGCATAGCCATCAGTATGTGTACAGTAATTCTGATGACAGTGCTCCACACAGTAGGTCTTATTTGAGTTGTTCTTAATGAAAAATAAACATTCCCTTAGTTGATTGCTTTTCTCCCACTTGTTCCTGTCTTTACACAGAGTGTAAAATAATATACACCGAGGCGATGGATATAACATTTTCTCAAATCACTCAAAATAAATAAATAATCTTTCAAGGTCCCCCCATGCGTTTTTGCATTTACTAAAACAGACAACCATAAACTCAAAAAAAAATTATATATATATATATATTAAAAATTATTGAATAAATAAAAAATTTAAATGCATGAATGCGTTTTTTGGCAGTTTTCAAGCGACTGGCACATGTATGTAACATAGAGCCATGACTGTAATGATGTTTGGCGGGCAACGTCAACCCACTAAGTCTTCACTTAAAGACTAAAGCCTTGGGGATTATGTATATAGCACCTCACCCTTGACATCCACACGGTGGTATTTCACATAGTAGATGACAAGTAGACAAGAAATAATCCTCAATAAACAATAGTTATGCAACTGATGGGAGTGATAGTTGGTGTTGCATAATAAACGTTTGCAGAGTTTCATTATAATAAAAGCTGACAGTCTTTATATGGAAAGAACAACATGGTGGCATTTAAATGAGTTTGTTCATTAAACCCCAAACTAGCACTAGGGTAAGACTGTAATAGGATCAATCATAGTATACCAGCACCTGCAGCAGGATTCGGGACTTCATGTAACATCCAAAGTCCTGCAGTAATTACTACGCACCTCTACGACCACCGATATGGGAATCTAAATAATGGAGGGGCTATACAGACAGTTTTTGCTGCACGTCCCCTTCATCTGCCGTTAGCCAGCAGGACATGGGACATCACATTAAGTCCCTTCTGCCCAGGGGTCACATGACTTGCAGCTCCTGGCAGCAAACCCAAAACTTTTACAGGGTAAGTATAATATGGTTGACCCTATAAGGTTCTTATACTTACCTTGTAAAAGTTTGAACCTAATTAACACCCGCTAACTTTTTACCGTATGTGATGTTTTGCAGCGGCTTACATGTTCCAATTGTGCTCCAACTTTTTTCCTTCTCCACCAGCTTTATTCTTTTCATATGTACTGCCCAACATCCACCCGGACCTAAGCAACTAGGTTGTAGGTGGTACATACATATCCTGGCGGCTTTTTAAAGGGATAGGTTGTGCACCCTGTATTTGTGAGAACCCCTAATATCCTTATAATATGTTCACTATAGTTTTGTGTTTACCATTATTTGGGTTACCCAACACTGATCTAATTTCACTTATCCTGACCTCTTCCTGACTACCACTACTACCTTGTGCCATCTACCCTACCCACTGCAAATATTGTCCATGTACACAGGACTACCCTGCCTACCCTGACCTCGGCTTGTTCATGGACCTTGTCTCTGCCCTGCATGGTCAGCTAATGCTAAACAGAGATTACTCCAAGAGGTATCAAGGTTATGGTTCCCAGTGGCAAATCCAAGATTCCCCTGAACTGTTAGAAGGTAAAAACTAAAGACCCCCTTAAACAATGTCCTTAGCAGAAACTATAAGTCCAATTATTCAGGGACATATATCTTACCCAACACTGGGAGAGGGTGAGAATGGGATAAGTAATACATACGAGTAGAGTAGTAGCAATAAATATGTGTAAAATATAAGTTTCAAAATCTTAAAAAAATAACTAAAAAAATAAAATTGTGTCGACATTAGAAGAGAGAAGGAGAATGTTCAATTCTGTGGACTGAAGTTTACATTAATATATCTTCCATTAGGCAGTGCAAGAATAACCTTTATGTTCTTTTCCCCGATCCCCTTCTCTCTTCGTCTGTTCTAATGTTTTGTTCCATGTTCCCAGCTGACATTTTCATTTCTTAGTTTTTCATTTTTTGTGCCAGAATTCTTTGCTTGCTTAGTTATAAATTGCCTTTGTAAACATAGGTGAAACTCCAATATCCCTGCACTAAGAGGAGCACAGAGGCAGACAGAGTAACATATTGGAGAAAATCAAAAGATCTATGACCAGAGTAATTCTTCACGGGAGGAGAACATAACCTGCGGAGACACATTTTTGCTTGTGCTTGAACTGCAGGGTTCTCCATATCGTGCGGTGTAGACATATAAGGTGTTATTAACCTTAGCAGTCCTCTTACCTTCCTCTAGCAGCAAACATCAATCTTCTTTGAGGGATCCGGAGGATCTGTCTGCTGACCACTATTAGGGGATAGGCTGCATAAAAAAGAATTATATTAAACCATAACAAGCGGGTTATTTTTTGCTTACTCTGGCGCTCACGGATGAAAGGAAAACGTGAAATAAAAAGTGAATTATGTGCATAGTTAAGAGTATTTTTCTATAAAGGGTCCAATTCTCTTCATAGAAAGACTGAAATGCTCCTTTGACTCAGACTAAGTCCCATTTTTCTACTACAACTTTTACTTTCAAATAAAAATTTAGAAAATTGATTTAGAACCCCCCAAAAAATGCAATATGGGTTTATATTGTTTTTTCTTTTACTCTTGAAGTGATCTTATTTTTGTGTTGGCCACAAAATGATTGAACAGTCTTTAAAGGGTTTTTCCACTTTAAGCAAGCACATTTCGGCAAATAGTGAATATTGTTTGTGTAACAAAAAGTTATTACATTTTCCAATACACTTTTTGTATCAATTCTTCACTGTGTTCTAGATCTCCGCTTGCTGTCATTCAACAGGAAGCATCAGTGTCTACTTCCTGTAGATATACAGTGGTCCATGGTCATGTGATGCCACATAGCTGTATGGCTTGTTAGCATCTCACAGCTCTGATTGCTCTCTGTGATATAACGAGCTGTGCACCTGTGTGACATCACATGATCATGGACCGATGTTTATCTACAGGAAGTAAACAGAGCAGCTTCCTGTTGCATGAAATCAAGTAGACATATTTGAACTTTTTATCATACAAACAATATCAATTATTTGCTGGAATGTGCTTAAAGTGGACAACCTCTTTAAGCCAATAAACTGGCCAAAAGTTTATTTACAGTAGGTAAAAGGAGACTTCACAGCACAGATGTTTTTGGCAGGTATTTTTTGTACCTTATGTATGTTTATGTTCAATCTTCATAAATATTGCATGATCCCTTATGGACCTATTCATTTTGAACTCTATGCCTCAGTTCTTACTCAAGTGCTGGATTCCGTCTAACATGGCCGTTTTATCCGTGCACTGAGTTCCACAGCCAAATGGAATAGTCAGCTTCTTGGGATTACTGTGAGTGAGCTGACTGCTTCAACTTTCTTTTTGTACTAGGATAAACCACCAATTTTATCCTAGTACAAAAAGAAAGTTGAAACAGTCAGCTCCTCTACCATAGAGTGATGACATCATCTCCTGTTGACTTTACCGTATGACTAAGCTATAGTCTAAGACCATAGAATAAGTATAGTTGGTTCATTATAGTCATTAGCCAACAATAAAGCATCCCAAAAACATGCAAACCACCAGAAGTCAAATTATCCCTACACTTTCCTAGTAGAGCCACCTCTTCAATCTTAGTTTTTTTGACATTCCAAGTATCACTTTGGACTGTCTAATGGAAGTCACACAAGGGTGGATGTCTCACCAATAGCAAAGGTCAACATCTGGCACTCATGTGTTAAGCATAAAAGTAAGGATGCAGTCATCTCGGGAGCGATTTAGCTTGCCTACATGGTCTACTTCTTTGACAATATATGTATCAAGTATATTGAAAGGTATGTGCAGAATTCTACATGCATGTAGTCCTATGTCAATAATTACTTGTGACTGCCAGAATGAAGATTGCTCAAGTCCATTAATCATCTATTGAGTGTGTGCCTAAAATGTTTTGACATGTTTCAGCTGAATATTCTTTCTACTTGTATGGTAGAGAAATAAAGATTTTTTTGAATGTTTGTCCACATCTACTATAAATCTCATAAGTTGTCCTTATAATTCAAATACAAGAGAGAAGGGCACATCCTCAGTACATTTCCCTATGGAATTGTCTTCAATGCTATCAAAACTACTCACCCATAGTATGTAGATCTCCTCTCAGCCACCACAAAAACTCAAATCAATTGAAGCATAGACACTACAGGTCCTCTGAAGGTCCCCTGTTACATCAGGCAACAAATGTTAGCAGTAGATCCCTATAGCTCTACTAATTCTGGTCAGGAATGATGTTGAGGTAGGTGGTACATGTCAGAGTAACTTCCATATGAATGACAGGACCCAAATGTTTCCAGGGATTTTCATTCCCTGAAACGATGGTCTGTCAAAATAACCCTTAATTTGATATTTCATTCAACTTTTTTCCATCATGTATGAGTTTCATGATTAGAACGAGAGGAGTATCACATTATTTTTTGGGTCTCATTCTGAATCTCAATGTAATAGGGATCACATTGTTGGATGTTACCATGAACTATAGCAGTGGTGGAGAACCTATGGCACTGGTGCCAGAGGCGGCACTCGGAGCCCTCTCTGTGGGCACCCAGGCCATCACCCCAGCATGAAGTTCACTAAACAGTACCTTCCTACAATGATAGACAAATTTGCCCTTCTCCTTTCAACTGCGTTGGTGTACTTATGAGGGTGAACGATTTAAACTTGTCAAAGAACAAGGCGAAATGAATTACGCCTTAAATTGCTGTGCTGGCACTTTGCAGTAAATAAGGGACTTGTGGTTGAAGTTTGGGCACTCAGGCTCTAAAAGGTTCGCCATCACTGAACTATAGCATAATCCAAGTAACCATGAAATTAGGGGCAAAGTGATAGTTGCACCCAAGCCTATGAGCTTCAGGAAGCAGGGATGATCAAACCCATTCAGGTTCATTGTCACCATACTGGAACCTAAAAGTGTGGTTTGAGTTCAGGTACTGAATGTTCACCCACATCTGATCCCAGGTGTTACCCTTTAATTGCCACTAGTGACAGGTTCACACCTGCAGTCAGTGCCAGCTCCAATCACGAGTGTTACCGGTGGGGGTGAACCCAAACTACTGGACGAACCAAACATTGCAGCTTGGGTCTCGTCCTAAAATGAGAAACACAATAACATTAATGAAGTATTATAGTTGGAGGTCTTGTAAAAATTTTCACCGAAGCCTTTATCAACCCGAGCAGCACTCAAGTGATGACAGTATGACCATTCTCTAAAAGTAGGTCCTGAGTTAAAAATTATTAATTAATAATTAAATTTCAGGAATGTAGATTGAAGGCACGTCATTGAGTAAGGTTACAGAAACAAATATCATAGAGAGCCTGTTGACCAGGACAACCTTTACCTGACTAGAGCTTGTGTCCACATCAGTATTGTGGCTAAACGGAGTCACTGCAGCTTAATGCCTATTCATTATCTACTGTAGCCTGGTCTGGCCATTACTCTTTCTGTTCCAATAACTGATCTGGTTTTTGGATCTCCACCCATCTGATATAAAATACTTATTCTACGGACATGTTATCAGTAGTGTTTGCCTTAGTTGGACTGGAGTCCATTGGTCCTATGGATCAGGTTATTCTGGATATCCATCAACCTCTTGTAAATGGATCTTATAAGTCTCCAATGAAGATATTGGGGCACATTTACTTACCCGGTCCTGTGGTGCGTTCTCCGTCGAAGATTCGGGTCTTCTGGCGATTCACTAAGATAGTGCGCCCAATGTCCACCAGATGTCGCTGCTACGCTGATGTCCGCCAGAATTTGCCGGAGTTCACCATTCTATCTTGGGTGCAGGTAAGCACGTGTCAAGCGACACATTTTTAAAAAAAAAAATTCTGCGTTTTTTCCGAATCCGTCAGGTTCACCGACGGTCACGCCCCCCGATTTCTGTTGCATGCATGCCGACGCCGATGCACCACAATCCGATCGCGTGCGCCAAAAACCCGGGGCAATTCAGGGAAAAACGGGGCAAATAGGTAATATTCGGGAAACCCGACGCAAAATAGCAATTTGGGCTCTTAGTAAATGACCCCCATTGTATTCTGATCGTCTGAGGTCCAGTATAGGTTCAAGTCTGCCCCGCTTACAGATTCTCTGAGGACTGACCGGTGGGCCAGTCTGGTTAGCCCTGTAAATCCCATAAATTCAATATAATTTACCACTTCATCTTTATATTTCCCCTCATACTAAAATATTTCACTGACAATTATATAGAGCCAAAATATTTTAAAAACTTTTGTGCATGAGATGTCTCCTAAGTGATGGTGTTAAAGTTTAAAAGTTGTAATATTTTCCGGCTGAGGGGATGAGAAGTGTGAATATACTGATTCATTCATGATGGGTTTTGCATCCTTCAATCCCTTGTGACTTTTTCCGACGTGACTTTCACATGTGAAGGCTTGAGGTACAACCAAAAATATGAGTAGATAAGCACAGGCTACTGTGAAAAATCCCAGATCTGAGCAAAATGGTGGGGACGTATCAGTTTTGTTTTTAACTCTTTAGCTGACACTTTTGGCTCCCTCACTGGAATAGGAACGACCTTGTCTGGCTGCTTGCTGATAATTTGTCTTTATCAAATGGAAAATTAGCTCGGACTCACAAACCAGAACCTTTCCCTGGAGGATTTCTGCAATGATGCTTTGACAAAGATAAATGAGCTGTTGAAAGTTGGGGTTGTACCATATATATAGTAATATACAACTTCCCAAACTACTGTATATACACACAGAAGCTGACACAGTGCTGAACTTTATCAAATTACAGTAAATATTAAATTTAAATATTAGTCATTTTCTTAAATACTAAAATCATATATTTTTCTTCAAAAATATGATCCCGACAAATAATTTCTGAGAGATTTGGATCATTAACTACTGTACCCATGTATTCACTTACCAGGGGTTCTGATGGCATAGAAGGAGTGGTGTCAAAAATTATGGTAAACTGTATATTATATATTGTATAATTTAGCATATTAGGGCTCATTTACTAAGGGTCCGCGTACCGCACTATCGTTGGAATATGCAACAATTTCCGTTGTACGCCGCATTTAAAAGGGGATTGTGTCGCCTGCGATCAGATTTTGGTGCATCGGCCCCGGCTTTCATGCGACAGAAGTCGGGGGGCGGGCCGTCGGACGATCCGTCGGATTCGGACTAAGTGCGGAGTTTAACATTCAAAATTGTGTCGCAAGCCAAGCACTTACATGCACCGGGAAGAAGAAGGTGAACTCCGGCGGACCTAAGCGGGGAGCGACACATGCAGAATCTCGGGCACAGAATCTACGTGGATCGAAGCAGACTTCATCCTCGTCGGACAACGCACCTCAGGGATAGCATACGGACCAGGTAAGTAAATGTGCCCCATTATCTCTGCCATTATTATCCTTGTGTTACACAGTGTATCAAAATGGCAAAGCAAAGAATGGTATAAATGGGTATCTGGTCAAAATGTATCAGTCATTTCAACTTTTGGTACTAAAGAAAAACTACCATTAAGTTAAAAAAGAAAAAAAAACTAAACATACTCAAATACGGAGCATAAGTGAGTTTATGTTTAGTTTTTTTTTTTGTTAAACTTAATGGTAGCTTTCCTTTAAAAAAAAGATTTATAATTATGAGGCCTGAGTGATGGGACAAGATGTCCGGTGCTTCGGGCTGCTAATTATTCAGGTGACATCACATGAAAGGGGTGAATTTAAACCTCCTGTGTAATGGATACCTTCCGCTCCCAGCTTGGAAGAGGGAGATGATGTCACACAGGAGGTGTGAATAATTAGCAGCCCAGAGCACCGGACTTCTTGTCCCCTCGCTCAGGCTCGCTAATTGTAAGTCTTTTTTCTAGGCGATCCCGGCGTACCAAGAGAAGGACACCAGCGGGGTCAGGAGGAAGGGGAGGGTAGGTGAGTATGTTTTGTTTGTTTTTGTTAAAGTTAATGGTAGTTTTCCTTTAAGTACTCAATGTACTGTTTAGCTATAGTATAAAGTATCTTATCATCTATAAACATTTACAAAGTGCACCTTTTCTTTCAATGTAACTTCTGTATGAGGGCTTGTATTTTGGAGAACAAGTTGTAGAGTTGATCATAAACTCTTTCTGGGATGGACTAGAAGAAATATTTCCATTTTACAATATAATAATAATTATATATATATATATATATATATATATATATATATATATATATATATTTTCATGTTTGAAGTTTTGCACCGTTCATCTTGTGACTTTAACAACATGATACATTCATTCTCCTGGTATATATAATAACAGCAAATATATCTTTATTTCTCTCACAGCTATATTCTGTTGACAACCTGGGGTGAGGGGACTGCCATGTAATGGTTTTAGCACCTGCTATTCTCTTTGCAGGCAGTGTTGAGTTCCCTTTATCCAAATCTTTTGAGATGCCACACTTAAAGGGGGTATATGCTCAGGATGGGAGCTGTTTAGATCTTGGGCATGAAAAGCAGGTGCTAGGCAGTGAGTACAATGCCGAACCTAGGCTTCAATCAATACGCAAGGGGGGATATATCAACAGTGTGAACTACTAAGAATCTCAGAAAGGACTTGGGATAGAATTTCAGTTCCACTCTCTCTGTCTCTCCCCAATTATTTCTACCCACGTGGAGGTGGCATGGGGAGGGAGTGGCAGAAAACTGGCATACAAGCCCCCAATGATTCAATTCCATATGATTCAATCCATGCTAAATGCCAACCAATGGCAGATATCAGTCGGAACTTGATCTGCCATTTTGGATTGGTCATTGTTGGCTTACAAGTTGTTTGTACCAAATGTATATCCTTTATATCAATAGAAGACCAGCCTAAGAATCAGATCACACAGAAATCAGTTGGTGATTTGTTATTTTACAGTATCCCTTGTTTTCCAAAATGCCAATATCCCCAGACCATCCATCATGGACTGGTCGTTCAAAGAAAGACATCTGAAATGTATGGCCAGCTTAAAGGAGTTTTCCAGTATTAAGGTATTGATTACCGAAAGATCATCAATATCAGATTGTTGAGGGTCTAACACCAGGCATCGACACCAATCAGTCATATCCATAGGTGATATGGTCTATGTGGCATTCAGTCCTCTTCAAATGAAAGGGGATAAATTGTGATGCCAACCACAGTTGTTATCAAGGTCTCATCAATCGGGTGGCGAGGTACTGAAACCTTACAGATTCAATATTGATTGATTTATTAATATATTTTTGTTTAAAAAAGGTTGGGAAGTGTGTTAGTTATAATATGATACTAATATTGATAATATTTTTATTAAGCAGATTATGTTTTGATTCTTCTTTGGTTAAAACTTTGGAGAGACATAGATAAAGATATAAGGGAAGATTTATCAGGGGTTGTACACTCGTTTTTGGCCCTGGAATAATCACAATGCCTTGTGAACCACCAGAAAGTGCAATTATTATCCTCTATACACCAGTTCCACACCGAGGAGCCATAGAGAGCCATTAGGAATATGAGGCCTGCGGCGGGGTTGACTGCTACAGGACTTTCCTTGATTGGGCCTGCACACTTGCTTCAGCCAGAGACAGTTTGAGCTTAGCAGCTGCTAGATAATAGGCCAAATCTACACCAACAGGGAAGATATATGTAGATTTATGTGAGCAGCTCGGTCACCTGATACAGAGCCAGCTACAGGTTTCAGTGGGCCCTTGGGCGACAGAGCCTTAGTGGGCCCCTTTGCAGTAAACTGGCTAGAGGCATGGGTTTTATATATATAGCCTCCTCACCCCCACAAATTAATAAAATGGAGCCTCCTCATGGATTAATTATATACTGCCCAGCCCCCCCTCACCACTCATAGTTTAAATATATGCAGCCGCTCCACATGGATTATATTCATCCCCTTCAGCACCCATTATATGCAGCCCCCCTCCTCACCCCACATGCATTATATGCAGCCCTCTCCTCTCCCCCAAACATTATATGCACACCCTTCTCACCCTATACATTATATGCAACCCCCTCCTCACCCCCATATATTATATGCAGCCCCCTCTTCACCCCATACATTATATGAAGCCCCCTCCTCACCCCATACATTATATACAGCCCCCTCCTCATCCCCCACCCATTCATTATATACAGCCCCCTCATACCCCATGGACTAGTAAATGTGACCATTCAAAGTAAGAGAATAGCACTCTCCGCAGTCTTATGCTCAGGTCCGGAACTTCCCCTTCGTGCTTCACATGCAGAGACACACGTCAGCGTCCAGGCTGCTAGGGACGGGAAAGTGGCCACGAGTGGGCCCTCCCAGCAGCTGTGGGCCCCAGCACCTGCCTGGGTTTGCCGGGTGGTGGTGCCGACCCTGACCTAAAATATCAGGAGGCCAGACACTCCTGATATATCCGGTGACGTCAATGTTCTTTAAAATAGTAATTGCTTAAAAGTCACTATTTCTTAAACAGGTTACACTACTTCAGCCATCACTATAACATATATAAAGATAAAATCTAAAACATAAACATTAAAATAAAAAATTGAATTTTTTTTTAATAAATATAAATATTAATATTAAAATTTCCAATGTCCATTTTGTATCCATTTGACCTGTCTCTGTCCGTGCTAGGACCCATCTGGTTGCCTTTTGGAACAGTGATGATTTATGGGGCAATAAGAAATAGGAACTTTCTCCCATGGAAAACGCATGTGATACTAAAGTTGACCTTGAAGTCTTGCTGTTGTGTGACACCAAACTTTTTAATAACTTTTAAAATTGTTACATTTGGTCCCTTCAAGAAAGATAATTGTGTCTTAACCCATTGTCCAAACTTAGTGTCTACCGACCTGACTTGAATATTCCCTTCTCATCATCTCCTTATAATGGAGCATATTATCCCACAGATGTCCTGGCCTGCTGCCCTCCCTCATTGTATTTTTTACGTTCTTATAAAAAAAAGTTCCCATTTTACGCTCCTTCTTGCTTCACAAGACCCTATTTTTCCCCCTCGTTGTCCCAACAAAGGGTTACTCCCAAGAGACTCCAATTGTCAGGAGATGGAGCGATGATGGTTAGTGATCACAGTCAATAGCTTTGATTAACAATAAGGTAGAGAATTAGCAATGCTAGCATTGAGCCATGCCGCCTTCCCCTCTCCATATGCTCGCCGCTGTCTATACTGATCGCCTCCCAGCATGTACCCCAGGCAGTCCACATGCTGAGAGGTAGCAGACAAGGTGCACCGGAGAGCTTACAATTAAGATAGTAGAAGCATCAAATCCAAGAGAAAATTGCTCTATAATTGAGACGTTCATGAAAGAGACCATTAGGGGAGCCCGATGGAGATGTCTTCCTGTCATCTCTTCCTGTTCGCTTTTTTGCCTCTATGCTCGGATTTACTTGTTTCTGGAAATGTGATGAAAAAAATGACAACTTCTGTAAGCACTATGACCCCATCTGCGGCTGTGATGTTATTCTCTACAGACTCGGATGACCTTCAAAGGGGGAGCCATGGAGTCACACCGCCGCCTACGTCTGACAACGATGACAACTCTCTGGTGTACACAGGTAAAAGTTACTCTTCAAACTTTTCAAAGTTGCATTATTTGTGTATTCTCTCTACTATGCAGTTGTAGTTGAACCGTATTCTTAAAATTTACAAAATTTGTAGTGTTGTTGTTTTTTTCTCTCCATTGTTTATGTTCCAAAATGCATTATATGACGTCATAGCTCAGTGGTGGTGAACCAATGGCACTGGTGCCAGAGATGGCACTCGGAGACCTCTCTGTGGGCACACTGGCTGTCTCCCAGGCACAGAGTTTGCCTGACATGGCACCTTTCTGCAGTCTCAGGTAGTCCAAGTAGTACCCTGCTATTTTAAAGTGACCCATCCTGTGCTGCTTGGTCCTGTCCCAAGAGTGAGAAGGTGTGGACAGGGTCGGATTGGAGCTCAAAGATTCTGGTAGCAAAAAGTTTGTTACGTGGCACGTGTGTTTTGGGTCTAATTTTGGGCACTCAATCTCTAAAAGGTTCGCCATCACTGTCATAGCTGATGTAACAAAATGTAAGAAGACTTTGCTACATCTGACATATTCTGGTGTGCCTTCCATTTCTTCTGCTACATGCTTAGAACTGAGCCAAATTTGTAAAATTTGTAGAGTTGTGTCTTTCATGATGTTTGTATGAACAGGAATGTATTATATGACGTCTTAGTAGAGGTTACTCAATGGAAGACGACTTTGTTGCATCTGTAACTGACATATTCCATTGTGTCTTGCATTTCCCCTGATATACAGATATAGCTAAACCAAATTTGTAAAATTTGTGGAGTTTTGTTTCTTTAACGCTCTTCTTATGCCAAAAATGAACTATATGACGTCATAGTAGAAGTAACACAATAGAACATGACTTATCTACATCTGTAAAAATGGCATATTCTGGTGTGTTTTGTATATTTTCAGCAATACGGCTGTAGCTGAGCCAAGTTTGTAAAATTTGTCAAATTTCTTGTGTCGTTGTTGCTCTTATGCACTTTTTATTCACAAAAATGAATTATACTGCATCATAGTAGAGGTAACACAATAGAACACAACTTTACTACATCTGTAAATTGCATATTCTGGTGTGTCTTATATGTTTTGCTGCTATACGGTTGTAGAAGAGCCGAAATTGTAAAATTTGTCAAATTACTTGTGTCGTTGTTGCTTGTATGCACTTTTTATGCAAAAAATAATTAATTATATGACGTCATAGTAGAGGTAACACAATAGTACGCAACTTTACTATATTTGTAACTCCCATATTCTAGTGTTTTGAATGCTGCAGCAGAACCGAATTTGTAAAATTTGTGTAAATTTGTAAAATTTGAAGCATTGTTTCTTTTATGCGCTTTTTATGCACATAAATACATTATATGACCCCCACCGCAGAGGTAACACAATGAAAGATGACTTTGCTACATCTGTCAATGACATCCTCTAGCGTGTCTTGCATTTTTTCTGCTATACGGCTGCAGCTGAGCCAAATTTTTGTAAAATTTGCAAAAATTGTTTTTACACACAGAAATGCGTTATGTGACATCCTAGTAGAGATAACACAATGGGACATGACTTTGCTACACCTGTATCATCCCATCTGGCTTAGGATTTGCCTCGGAGAGATGAAAGCATCATTAAACCGGCTGTATGCTCTGCAAGCGGGAGATGTCAGGAGGTTGCCATTCACGGCGGCATTTGTATTCTATCAGGCGGCAGTGCGATGCATATGAATGGTAAAGCAAATGAGTTGTTATTTAAGTCTTATCTCCCCGCTGTCATGCGGCTCTTCATATTGCCGCCTGCTGTATACTATTGTCAGGAGCACTAAAGACGGCCACAATTCATGGTTGATAAGGTGCATTAGCTGATTCTCACAGCGCAATTTGCTTTCGAGAATTGATGGAGCATCAGGTTGCAAAGTCTGATTGAAGTCATATTTACAGATGGAGCAGAGCCCAATGTGTTATTTCTCCATTTTTATGCCATTTTACGTAAAACCATAATACATATTAATACAAAGTATAAAATAACAAACTCCTCTGTAATACAGTAATATCCACAGTTATTATAAGTTATGTCTCCAGTGTCTCATATCTGGACGGACACTTTGTGTTTCTGATATAACCAGACAATGACCGGCTTTGGCTTTGTTTGACCTCATGTTGGAGAGGACGAAAGTAAAGCGAGCCCCTGCAAGGCACCTCCATAACCCAGCATGGGAGCCCAGGAAAGCTCTACATTTATTCTAAATGTCGCTGTCATATAAGAAACCTGTTTGATGGAGACGCTTTTTGCGATGTTACCTGCAGTGTTTGGAGAAAGTGGGAAAAGCTCTCATGTCAAACGCTGTGCCGCAGGAATCCGCTCCATTATGGCAGCCGCGTCACACAGAGACCAGAGGGACCGGGGAAAAGCAACGCAATTTACAAGCTTCTCCTGTGGGGATCTTATAGTATTTCCATAGCTAAAAAGCACATGATGCTACAAGATACATAGTTGATGGATAGATGGATAAATAGATAGAAAGGTAAGACATAGATATCTATATATCTATAAGAGATAGATAGATAGATAGATAGATAGATAGATAGATAGATAGATATGAGATAGATAGATAGATATGAGATAGATAGATAGATAGATAGATAGATAGATAGATATGAGATAGATAGATAGATAGATATGGGATAGATAGATAGATAGATAGATAAATAGATGGGAGATAGATAGATAGATAGATAGATAGATAGATAGATAGATAGATAGATATGAGATAGATAGATATGAGATAGATAGATATGAGATAGAGAGATAGATAGATATGAGATAGATATGAGATAGATAGATAGATAGATAGATAGATAGATATGAGATAGATAGATAGATAGATAGATAGATATGAGATAGATAGATAGATAGATAGATATGAGATAGATAGATAGATAGATAGATAGATAGATATGAGATAGAGAGATAGATAGATAGATAGATAGATAGATAGATATGAGATAGATAGATATGAGATAGATAGATATGAGATAGATATGAGATAGATAGATAGATAGATAGATAAATAGATAGATATGAGATAGATAGATAGATAGATAGATAGATAGATAGATAGATAGATAGATATGAGATAGATAGATAGATATGAGATAGAGAGATAGATAGATAATAGATAGATAGATAGATAGATAGATAGATAGATGATACATAGATATGTGATAGATAGATAGATAGATAGATAGATAGATAGATAGGAGATAGGTAGATAGATAGATGATAGATAGATATGAGATAGATAGATAGATAGATAGATGATACATAGATATGTGATAGATAGATAGATAGATAGATAGATAGATAGATAGATAGATAGATATGAGATAGATAGATAGATAGATAGATAGATATGAAATAGATAGATAGATAGATAGATAGATAGATAGATATAGAAGCAAAAAAGTGGCAGCACTCCAAGGAATCGTGGAAAAAAGTGTGAGGTGTATTCCATCTCTAGCAACGTTTCAGCTGTGGATCAGCCTTTGTCAAGCTTGACAAAGGCTGATCCACAGCTGAAACGTTGCTAGAGATGGAATAAACCTCACACTTTTTTCCACGATTCCTTGGAGTGCTGCCACTTTTTTGCTTCTATATCTACACTCTTTGGGTAAGAGTATTGGGATAGCACCCGTCTGAACCTTTTTTTCCTGAAGGCTGTGCTGCTTTGCAATTTTTGTTTGCTTAGATAAATAGATAGATAGATAGATAGATAGATATGAGATAGATAGATAGATAGATAGATATGAGATAGATAGATATGAGATAGATAGATATGAGATAGATATGAGATAGATATGAGATAGATAGATAGATAGATAGATAGATATGAGATAGATAGATAGATAGATAGATAGATAGATAGATAGATAGATATGAGATAGATATGAGATAGATATGAGATAGATATGAGATAGATATGAGATAGATAGATAGATAGATAGATATGAGATAGATAGATAGATATGAGATAGATAGTAGATAGATAGATAGATAGATAGATAGATAGATAGATAGATAGATAGATATGAGATAGAGAGATAGATAGATATGAGATATATAGATAGATAGATACATACATACATAGATGATAGAGCTATAAATCTGACTGTGGCACAACAATTATTAATGAAAAATAGAAAATAAGTTGCCAGAGGACAAAACCAGGCCGGGTTTCTTATTCAAATAATACCAAAAAGTGCAGATAATAATAGAAAATTCGGTGGACTTTATTCCATGGCTACATTTCAGCTTTCATCTCAAGCCTTTCTCAAACATCACAAAAAGAAGCTCAGGGAATGGGGGAAAAGATACACGACCCCCAATACTTTGTGGCAAATGTTATAAGTTAACTTTATTTTAGATGTTTTTGTATAAAGTATTTTATAAAGTCTTTTGCGGATATATGTAATAACACATTTGTAGTTACAGATTTTTGGCTTCTAAAGGTTCCAGACACAATATACTTGAATTTTCTGTGTAGGGGACGCTCTCTGGGGGTCACTCATGCAGATACTCCCAGCCTTGTATTTGCATCGTACATGTGAATAATATGCAGAATATGATTTGCATAGATATCTGATCACTAGAGGCAGGTTTTACATCGGAGATGGCCACAAAAGAGCAATTACTATGGCAACCTGTGTGCCACATAATTAATGGAAATATAGGGGGGGAATGAGAGAAGCCCAATATATTAGTAAATACCATAAATACAAAATATTTGTATTAAAACTTTAAGTACAGTTTGATCCTAGCAAAATATTTTCTGGAGGGTATCCGAGTTGTGAGGATAGAAAGATAGATAGAAAGATAGATAGAAAGATATGGGATAGATAGATAGAAAGATAGATAGATAGATAGATAGATAGATAGATAGATAGATAGCTAGATAGACATGAGATAGATAGATAGATATGAGATAGATAGATAGATATGAGATAGATAGATAGATAGATAGATAGATAGATAGATATGAGATAGATAGATAGATATGAGATAGATAGATAGATATATAGATAGATATGAGATAGATAGATAGATAGATAGATAGATATGAGATAGATAGATAGATAGATAGATAAAAATGAAAAAAGTTTACAGCGGCACTGCATGACCAATGATAAGGATGGGTGCACGCACTAACGGGTCGGCCAGATCCCCCAGTTCATAAAAAATAGAAAAAATAGGCGGCACTCCAATTTTGTGGGAAAAATTCAAGTGGTTTTTATTCCCAAGTCGCTACGTTTCAGCCTCATCCGAAGCCTTTCTCAAGCCTTGAGAAAGGCTTCGGATGAGGCTGAAACGTAGCGACTTGGGAATAAAAACCACTTGAATTTTTCCCACAAAATTGGAGTGCCGCCTATTTTTTCTATTTTTTAGATAGATAGATAGATAGATAGATAGATAGATATGAGATAGATAGATAGGAGATAGATAGATAGGAGATAGATAGGAGATAGATAGATAGATTGATATGAGATAGATAGATAGATAGATAGATAGATAGATAGATAGATAGATATGAGATAGATAGATAGATAGATAGGAGATAGATAGATATAGATTAGAGATGAGCGAGTATACTCGTTGATGCTCGTTTGAGTATTAGCGTTTTCTAAACGGCTCGTTGCTCGGACGAGTATTTCCCCTGCTCGACATTGAGCATTTACTTAAGGAAACACAGTGAAGAACAGTGAATAATACAATGAAAACAGTGAACACAGGTCAAGTGAAGAACCCAGTGAAGAACAGATTGCAGATGTTTCGTACATCTGCTCACTTATTGGAAGACGCTTGTGCCGAACGGTGTTCTTCACAATAGTATATGAAGAAGATTATGTGTGAAGAACACATTGCTGATGTATGGAAACATCTGCAATGTGTTCTTCACACATATTGTTCTTCACATACTATTGTATCACTGGGTGCTGGGTGTCACACACCTGGGTGCTGCCGTGAGGGTTATTCTCATGCAGCAGTGCGGGAGAGAAGCAGAGAGGAGGTTGTAGGAGAATCACATATAACTGCCCCAATCTAACATTGCGCCTAAACTGCGCCAAAATTGCGCCTAAACTGTGTTAAAGTAAAGTGATTAATAAGAGGCAGGAATTCAACTTATCACAGATGGTTGTAGCTTGTGATAATTCTGGCAAAACAGTGCGCCAGAATTTAGGCGCAACTACTACACTTAGGCGCACAAAAGTGATACATCTGGCCCAATGTAGCCATACACTCAGGTACATTTATCACAGTTTATATGCCTAAAAACAGACGTACGTCATGTCGGGCAGCATCATACGCCGGCGCAGTTAGTGCAGGACTATGATTGATGACCCCCTTAGATGTAATAATAGGAGTGCACACAACTGGGGATGGGCAACAAGTAGAATGATAGAGATGGAATTCCAAGGAATATAGATAGCTGGATACATCATTGTAAAGAGAGAATATTTTCTAGGTAATTTTAGTCGAATTGTTGAATAGTCTCTCATGATGGGTGTGACATATCAGTGATACAGATAATAGATGGACAGATATTTATGAGATGGATAGATAGGATATAGAAAGATGAATATATACTTAAATGAAGTAGATATGAGATAGACATATAGATAGTATCAGATAGTATCTAGTATCTAGATAGATAGATATATCAGATAGATGGATAAATACATAGATAATATCAGAGAGATAATATATTGTATGTTGTGGTAAATGTTACAGGTTATAGTCTCTGGTGATGGATGTGACATGTCGATGCCTATGGCCATAATAGTGCAGTTCTTACCCCTTACATAATAGATGGACAATTACATAGATGGATATCAGATAGATAGATATGAGATAGATAGATAGATAGATAGATAGATAGATAGATAGATAGATAGATAGATAGATATATCAGATAGATGGATAGATAATAGATAATATCAGAGAGATAATATTTTGTGGTACATGTTACAGGTTGCAGTCTCTGGTGATGGATGTGACATGTCGGTGCCTGTGGCCGGGGCAGTTCTTACTCCTTACATAATAGATGGACAGATAGATGGATATCAGATATATAGATTATAGATAGATATATCAGATAGATAGATAGATAGATAGATATATCAGATAGATGGATAGATAATAGATAGATATATCAGATAGATGCAGGGGCGTAACTACAGTGGTAGCAGCCATAGCAGCTGCTATGGGGCCCACAGTGTCAGGGGGCCCCAACATCCAACCTGACATACTAAAGAGTAGAGGATGTGCTCCATTATAAACATATTATTCTGCACATTATACAGTATAACATGTATTTAACATATATGTGATACATGTGTATACATGCTCTATTTGTGTGTATAAATGTGTGATTATAAGTTGCATGTGTGAGTATACAAATATGTATATTTCTTTAGTGAGAAGGGGGGCCCCATGCAGAAGCCTACTATGGGGCCCTGCTTCTCCTAGTTACGCCACTGGATAGATGGATAGATAAATAGATAATATCAGAGAGATAATATATTGTGGTACATGTTACAGGTTGCAGTCTCTGGTGATGGATGTGACATGGCGGTGCCTGTGGCCGGGCGGTTCCTTCCCCCTTACGTGTTATGTGTTTCCTCATTATTAGTGGATTGCCTTGTAATCTTCTTAATGTGTTTACTCTGTTTTAGCCTCTTGTTTCCAATCATCATTTATTTAGCATAACAAAGCCCAGTGGTGGCTCTGCAGGTTGTGCTGCTCGGGGCTATTCAGCTGATGGATCCACAGGCCTCGGCTCCCTGACTCATCCTCCTCCCAGACTCCGCTGCTCCTGATACTAGATGCTAGAAGTTACAAGCAGCAGCAAGTTATTTAGTGCTCATTGTCCCACACACTTGTCACAGTCCCATGGTTTATAACCAGGACACGGCGGTCCCTATTCTTCCCTGGAATTGTCCTCTGGCAGATGAAAGCTTTTGTTATTTGGCCATTTATAATGCGGCTGTACAGGCCGGGGCATAGGGAGCGGCCAGACATGATTGACAATATGTAGATTGCTGCCATTCACCTCCTGCTGACAATAGGGACCTGCCGCCTCCTCCTCTTGTCTCTGGCACATGGTACCTCAACCCCTTATCAGACAGAGTGTAGACGAAGATCCCATCCCCCCATCAGTAGTTTCACAGACTAATAATTGAAATTGAAGGCTTTGTCCATATTGTTAGTTTTTTATTGCAAATTTATTGTAAAATCCAAAACAATTTTGGACAGATCTAAGGAGTTTAAAGGACATCTACCACCAGGATGAAGGATTGTAGACATACTGGTGTGTGTATCCCCTCTGGCAGGATCTACTCTTATTTTAGCTTCTTAGGACCTGTTTTTTTACAAAGAAGGGTTTAAAAAATTATGCAAATGAGCCTGAGGGGCTCCAGGCTTCATACATGTCAATGGGGCCTTGAGCCCCTGAGCCTCATTTGCATATTTTTAAAAACCTTTATTTCTTAAAAACAAGAGTGTAAGAAGAAAAACGACAGAGAGGACACACACCAGTATGTCAGTGTACTTGGTTTACAATCCTTCATCTTGGTGGTAGATGTCCATGTTTCCCCATAAAGCAAGACTTATATGCAGGCAGCATGTTGTAGAGCAGGAGGAGCTGAGCAGATTGTACATAGTGTCCTATGTGAAGGTACATGTTATAGAGCAGGAGGAGCTGAGCAGATTATACATAGTCTTCTAACTGCAGACAGCATGTTATAGAGCAGGAGGAGCTGAGCAGGTTGTACATAGTCTCCTATCTACAGGCAGCATGTTATAGAGCAGGAGGAGCTGAGCAGGTTGTACATAGTGTCCTATCTACAGGCAGCATGTTATAGAGCAGGAGGAGTGGAGCAGATTATATATAGTGGTCTATCTACATGCAGCATTTTATAGAGCAGAATGAGTGGAGCAGATTTTATATATTGGTCTAGTTGCAGGCAGCATGTTATAGAGCCCCTGTATAGCCCCTTTAAATTATTATTCTTTGTAATGTTCTTTGCCATAAAAATTCAGAATTTTACTATTTTATCCCATTTAACATTCAAATACAGGCCTTACACAGGGAGCCATCTAAAGATTTGTATATCAATAAAACCTATGTATATGCACGTATCCAGTAGACATCATACTGAGAGACTTGTCACATTGCGACTTCTTGATATCTCAATCCTCGGCTGATTCCAGCATTGACGTCCTGCAGCTGTAATAACAAGGACGCTGTTCATTATTCGGCCGGTCTCATGTATTGAATATCTGTAGCGGAAGAAGTGAAAAATGTCTTCCGTGTAAAATGGCCATTGGGTAGAATTGTTAACGCCACAAATCTGGGGGCTTATTATATCAGCAGCTGACACAAAGTATTGATGAGTGTCAGGGCTGATGTTAATCTATACGACGTCTGAGGTCATCAATAATATCCCTGTCTCTGGTAATCAGTATTAGGGCGTCTGCCTCCATATTGAATCTGCTAGTAATAGTATCGCTAGGTCTTGGATCTGGGGGAAGAACTGCATGAAAATCACTTGGAAGTAACATTTTCAAACTAAAATATATGATTTCCAAAAATATGTGAACACAAGTTTTAACCTTGTAGAACGAATCATATTAGTTTTTACATTTTTTCCATTGAAATGGACATAAGAACCTAGAGGCTTGTATAACGGGGCAGACTGGGGACAAAGAAACGGTTGCATGCTGTGGGCTACGATTCGGAAGCCACTAATTCCTACTCACCCTTCCTACTTACTCGATCCACCCTAGCCGGTGACTTGTAACTGGTCGACGATCCCTCCCTGCAGCAGAGCACAAAACATGGAGACAAAGACAAAACAGAACCAACAGATAAGAATGGTCGCCAGAGACGGGTCACAACAACGTTATACAAAATCTATAGAAAATAGAGAAAAAAACAGAAAGACAAACCAAGTGGTCAAAAGATACCAAATTTAAGCAGACAGAAGTGCAAACTAGAAAGGACACTGCTGAGTGTGGTACATATATTATGAAACCTGCTAGGATGAAACAGACCAGTGTTCACACTGGTGAAGACAGAACAATGTTTATCGGCCCATCCTCAGCCACAACTTGTTGACCGAGGTTGATGCTGATATTACAGCTTGTCTCAAAGGACTCTGCAGTTATGTGCCAATAGAAAAACCTTTCATGGAGTTTGGGACACTGAATCAGCTTCAATTTTCCCTATATCTGTAATGCTTATGGCCAATTTGCACTTACCTAAAGATATGTCATGTGAAAAACATTGGGCCAATAGGTGGTGCACTGGGGAATAAGCGTTGCCTGAGTGAAGCCGATGTAGTACAAACTGCCTTTAGTAAACATTTACCAGATGTACTACATCGGCTTCACTTAAGGACTATGTATGCTCCTCGAGGTTTAGGAGAATTGTTTTGGCTTTGGTTTGGTGGTGATTGTAAGGACATACATACAACAGCAGATTAAACCACTGGTCCATAAGAATCAGTCGAGGTTTAGTGCACATTGAATTTGTGAGGACTGTGCCTTTACTACTTAACAGTTCGTACTGCCAAGTTTGTTTTATGAATTATACTTATCTTAGTTCTTTAACCCTTTTTTACACATGGTCAATAGTGTCCCCAGCTGCCTCTTGTAACACAAATACGGGATGGCAATGGGTTGCTCTAGCATAAGCCTAATGGCTTCCATCACAGTGGTGGACATTTATCATAGGGTGGTGATCCGTGCACTATTGTGTGATGTTTATTCCTCCCCCCCAACGGAGAAGATACATTTAAAAGCCTCTTGGTTCCTGATGTATCTGGCGGGTGGATTCAGTGGCGTAGAATTCTACCCCAGGTCCTGCCTGGCATAAAATTGTACTATAACCTGCAATGCCTTTTAGGCATGAATGTCTGTAGGTTATAGCTAAAGTACAGACATGAGACAGGAACACCCCACACTAGCCCACTACCCCACTGGCCACGCCTCTTCACATCTCTCCACACTCACTTGCCGTGGAGATGATGTGAAGGGGAAATAATCGTATTATATCGGAACTTGTACGCCTGATAATTGTCACCCAGATTGTCTATAACTGGTCCTGACAGAAAGCGTGTTAAATATTTTTGGGAGGCCTAATATACTAGGATAATAAGCTGATTGGTGAGGTTCAAACTACTTGAATCCCCATCAGAAGAATGGGAACCCCAGCAATCTAGAGAATGGGAGTCCTGTTGTCACTAGTGGGTGGAGCAGTAGGTGGAGCATGTGTCCTCCTGCCCATTCAATACTATGAGATTGTTAGAAATAGCAGAGCACAGTGCTATCTCTGGCACTCTTTTAGAAATTGGAAGAGAAAGCCAAGCATTGTGGGATCCTCCATCTCCTGGGGGTCTCGATCTCGTGATTGGTTGGGTCCTAGCCATCAGATTCTCACTGATTAGCTTGTTATCCCCTATCTTGTAGATACTTGGTATAACTCCATTAAGAAATGAGAGGTTAAAGTTCATGAACCCTACAGTGGCTATGACTCCGAGGGAGGGAAGTTTTTGTAATTTTTATGATTGGTCAGAGTGAGTGGCCCAATTCTCTGCTCCCAGACTAGGTTGAGCCCTTATTATGAAAAAATATAAAAAGTAGAATTACAGCACATTTAGTTGTAATGAAAAGTCATTAGCACTCAGTAGGAATTTGTCATTAACACTTGATGAATCCTGGAGATACAACGCCCCATTCCCAGCACTATTGTGCATTATTAGTTTGTCTAACTTGGATCATAGATGGAGCGATGCTGTCAATGGGCCAATAATAGCTCTATTTATGGGGTCCCTATTGGTCGTCTCTAATAACATAAAGTAATCAGTAATCACCTAAGGAGAATGTGATGACAAGAGGTGATGGTGCTGGGCTGCCATTGCTGGAGGCAAAGTCGGGGACGGAGAAGAAAAGGAGGTAAAGACGTCTTAATGATTTGGGATTTCAGTGAGAAATCCTGTTATGTATGAGAAGTAACAGCAGCTTATCTTGAAGGAACAAAAGGATTGGGTGGATGAATTTCAGCATGTCCGATCCTCATCTATCATGATATCTGCACCTTATATGGCTGAATAAACCCACTAAATTGGCAGATTCAAAAAAAATCCCATGCATATAGAGGGATGAAGACCTATTAATTGTTAGATTTCTGTAAAAAGACAGAATGATCTTCATGAGATGCATTTCAACCAGGGATCTCAGTGTATATTGGGACTTTTAAAGGGGTTGTACCAGCTACCATCAAATTCAAGAATGGATAAACTCATAGATCCAGGCACCGTGACTGTGGTAATCTTCTTATATTTGTTTTCCATGACCACCTTCCTTCTAAAATCAACTTTTGTAATTATGCAATGAGCAAGAATTGCTTATTGGGGTGTTACCAGAGCCCCTCGTTGCTGTAGCTTCACAGACAGTTAAACTGTCTCTCCCTCCCTCCTGCTTCCTCAGCACTTCCACCCTCCCTCTGTCTGCTACAATCTCACCCAATGGGAGGGGAGGAGTGTTCTGCACAGTGTACTAGCCTCGGAACCTAATATGTGTCTAGGTTAGCGCATTCCAGTAAACTGGTGCAGCTCAAGAAAAGTCATATAGACAGGAATGGGAGGCATGGATTTGGAAAGGGTGTTAGATCAATGGCAGGATGAGGAGCAGTTTTAGGATGGGGGATTAGCAGTGAGAGGAGTTTTTGGATGAAAATGAGAAGTTTGTATTCTCATGTAACCATTGCAGCAACCAAATAAAATCATGAACCCAATCCTCAATCACGTGGAAGGTAATATCTAGACCACTTCTGTCGATAAGTATCATTTTCGATAATTTTTTTAGGGGTGAGATACCCAGAACTTTTTGTATCTCACTATTTGTAAAACATATATTGTAACACAAATAAATAACTTTATTATAATAATTCACAGCAATTACCTATTCACTATCATTCGATTTTCCCATAAAACCTCCTTTCACAAGTCATTCTGCAGGACAAGCATTACGCCGTGCTGACAATTAGCCGCTGCTCAGTCATGCACTATTAATTAAAATTTCCTGATTAGAAAATTGGAAGAATAACATTAGGAATCAATAACTCCAGTGAAGAGGAGAGGCTTTTGCACCAAATCCCCTGATTTTGCAGCTGCAGGACTATGACAAATTACCCTGCACATAATAACCATGCGGAAATCTATATTCAAGCAAAACATGTTTACTTCTTGGAGTAATTTATATGCATATAGTTCAATGCTTCCATCTATTCTAAATATAGAGAGAAAGAAAGAATTAGGATAGGTAGATAGATAGATAGATAGATAGATAGATATGGGATAGATAGATAGATAGATAGATAGATAGATAGATAGATAGATGGGAGATAGATATGAGATAGATAGATAGATAGATAGATAGATAGATAGATAGATAGAGAGATATGAGATAGATAGATAGATAAATAGATAGATGATAGATAGGAGATAGATAGATAGATAGATAGATAGATAGATAGATAGATAGATAGATAGATGGGAGATAGATAGATAGATAGATAGATAGATAGATAGATAGGAGATAGATAGAAAGATAGATAGATAGATAGATAGATATGAGATAGATAGATAAATAGATAGATGATAGATAGATAGATAGATATGAGATAGATAGATAGATGGATAGATAGATAGATAAATAGATAGATGATAGATAGATAGATAGATAGATAGATAGATAGATAGATAGATATGAGATAGATAGAGAGATATGAGATAGATAGATATGGGATAGATAGATAGATAGATATGAGATAGATATACAATAGATAGATAATAGATAGATAGGAGGTAGATATGAGATAGATAGATAGATAGATAGATAGATAGATAGATAGGAGATAGAAAGAAAGAAAGAAAGAAAGAAAGAAAGAAAGATAGATAGATAGATAGATAGATAGATAGATATGAGATAGATAGATAGATTGATTGATTGATAGGTAGATATGAGATAGATAACAAATGTATTGGTATATTTTGGGCTATGCCCCCTGCACATTCTAAACACCTCCCTCTAGTGGGGGTTCTAGAACATTGCGCGGCTCTAGCATCTCGCTTCCTTGTACCTGAATCCCTCGGCCGTATACATTTTTGCCTTAGTAATCGCTATTGTCACTTTTTTCCATTTTCAAATTATCTGCAGTTTAGAAAGATTGATGATTATTCCGTTTTCTTTCCTTCTCAGATTGAGCGCAGCCGCCATGAGTGTTGGTTTACAAAGAGAGCGGGCGTTCATTTTTATTTTTCAATGCATCAATTACATTTCAAAGTAAAAGTCTGCAGCAGAAAATCACGGACATAACTCACTGTGCAGTGTGCATGCTGAGACTGAGTGAAGTGCGCGGTAATGGAGTTACACATGTGTATGACATTACTCGGGGAGGAAGTCTCGCAGACACATGTGCTTTGGCTCCCAATCTGATTTTTTTTTATGAATTTGGCAGAAAGGAAAAAATGCAGCTTTGCCGCCCGCTCTAAGCCTCGGCCCTTTTATGCTGAGAAGGTTTTGACTACTTTGTAACATCAATCTCCATCATGTAATAAAACCATGTAGAGAAAGATTAGACTGTGAAAGGAAAATAAAAGGGGAACATTATTCTATTTTTTTCTCGTTCGAAATCCTCCACCGTCCTCAACTTTTATTTTTTAGGAGCCATTTTTCCAAAAAGTTATGTAAATGACTAATAATGAAATAACAGAAGGTGTATGGCTATGAAGAGGTTAATCCTCGGTCAGGATCAGTTCATAGAGCGATCAGCATATCAGATGAATGTCATCTCCCGGATCTTTTATGTAACTCCTTGTATGTGGATGGAATTTGGGAAAAATAATATTCAACGGGAGGAGTTGTAATTGTTTCTGCCGTTCATTTATAAACAATAATTAGAAAATTCCAACTTGAAGGGGAATCATCTTATTGAGAACATAATCCAATTCATGGGAAGAATGTTACTGAGCAGAAGACAATGAACAGATGGTACATAACATCCTATCTGCAGGCAGCATGTTACAGAGCAGGAGGAGCTGAGCTAGTTGTACATAGTGTCCTATCTGCAGGCAGCATGTTACAGAGTAGGAGGAGTTGAGCAGATTGTACATAGTATCCTATCTGCAGGCAGCATGTTATAGTGCAGGAGGAGCTGAGCAGATTGTACATAGTGTCCTATCTGCAGGCAGCATGTTATAGAGCAAGAGGACTGAGTAGATTGTACATAGTGTCCTATCTGCAGGCAGCATGTTATAGAGCAAGAGGACTGAGTAGATTGTACATGGTGTCCTATCTGCAGGCAGCATGTTACAGAGTAGGAGGAGTTGAGCAGATTGTACATAGTGTCCTATCTGCAAGCAGAATGTTATAGAGCAGGAGGAGCTGAGCAGATTGTACATAGTGTCCTATCTGCAGACCGCATGTTATAGAGCAGGAGGAGCTGAGCAGATTGTATATAATGTCCTATCTGCAGGCAGCATGTTATAGAGCAGGAGGAGCTGAGCAGATTGTATATAATGTCCTATCTGCAGGCAGCATGTTATAGAGCAGGATGAGCTGAGCAGATTGTACATAGTGTCCTATCTACAGGCAGCATGTTATATAGCAGGATGAGCTGAGCAGATTGTACATAGTGTCCTATCTGCAGGCAGCATGCTATACAGCAGGAGGAGCTGAACAGATTTTAAATAGTGTCCTATCTGTAAGAAGCATGTTATACAGCAGGAACAGCTGAGTAGATTGTTTATAGATTCCTATTTGCATGCAGCATGGTATAGAGCAAGATAAGCTGGGCAGATTGAACATATTTTCATATCTGCAGGCAGCATGTTATAGAGCAGGAGGAGCTAAACAGATTGTACATAGTGTCCTATTTACATGCAGCGTGTTATAGAGCAGGAGGAGCCATGCAGATTGTACATAGTGTCCTATTTACATGCAGCATGTTATAGAGCAGGAGGAGCTGAGCAGATTGTACATAGTCTCCTATCTGCAGGCAGCATGTTATAGAGCAGGAGGAGCTGAGCAGATTGTACATAGTGTCCTATCTGCAGGCAGCATGTTATAGAGCAGGAGGAGCTGAGCAGATTGTACATAGTGTCCTATCTGCGAGCGGCTTGTTATAGAGCAGGAGGAGCTGTGCAGATTGTACATAGTGTCCTATTTACACGCAGCATGTTATAGAGCAGGAGGAGCTGAGCAGATTGTATATAATGTCCTATCTGCAGGCAGCATGTTATAGAGCAGGATGAGCTGAGCAGATTGTACATAGTGTCCTATCTACAGGCAGCATGTTATATAGCAGGATGAGCTGAGCAGATTGTACATAGTGTCCTATCTGCAGGCAGCATGCTATACAGCAGGAGGAGCTGAACAGATTTTAAATAGTGTCCTATCTGTAAGAAGCATGTTATACAGCAGGAACAGCTGAGTAGATTGTTTATAGATTCCTATTTGCATGCAGCATGGTATAGAGCAAGATAAGCTGGGCAGATTGAACATATTTTCATATCTGCAGGCAGCATGTTATAGAGCAGGAGGAGCTAAACAGATTGTACATAGTGTCCTATTTACATGCAGCGTGTTATAGAGCAGGAGGAGCCATGCAGATTGTACATAGTGTCCTATTTACATGCAGCATGTTATAGAGCAGGAGGAGCTGAGCAGATTGTACATAGTCTCCTATCTGCAGGCAGCATGTTATAGAGCAGGAGGAGCTGAGCAGATTGTACATAGTGTCCTATCTGCAGGCAGCATGTTATAGAGCAGGAGGAGCTGAGCAGATTGTACATAGTGTCCTATCTGCGAGCGGCTTGTTATAGAGCAAGAGGAGCTGTGCAGATTGTACATAGTGTCCTATTTACACGCAGCATGTTATAGAGCAGGAGGAGCTGAGCAGATTGTACATAGTGTCCTATCTGCAGGCAGCATGTTATAGAGCAGGAGGAGCTGTGCAGATTGTACATAGTGTCCTATCTGCAGGCAGCATGTTATAGAGCAGGAGGAGCTGTGCAGATTGTACATAGTGTCCTATCTGCAGGCAGCATGTTACAGAGCAGGAGAAGCAGATTAGATTGCACATAATGTCCTATCTATAGGTGGCATATAATAGAGCAGGAATGGTGGAACATGCTCATGAAGCAGGGTAAGTAGTCCTTTTTTTCACACCCATCCCAACACCCAAGGAAATTTCCCATAAATTAATTCCCGCGAAATTACAGTCCTAATAAGAAACCTCCATGAATACGCCTTCTCCATTCTCACTTATCATCTTGTTTCATTTGCCCTTAAATAAACTCCCTCTCCGTCTCTGCCAAGTGTTTGGCTCTGAGGATACAAGGTGAATCAGCTGTGAGCTCAATAACATGAAGTTATTCCGCCTGTCATTCCCTGTATATGGCTGAAGGTTCTGTTCTGACTTTATACAACGCGTTCTCTTTCATTATGAGCCCAGGGGATATTCACAACCCGAGTCCGCGTACGAGACCTTGGAATGACTGGAACAGGTTTAGCATGATTAAATATTTCAGACGTTCCTTGTCAGCGGCTGAATGTACATTAGAATTGCAAAAAACCCTTCATATTACAAAGGAGGAGAGATTTCTAAACAGGAATATGTCTCCGGCTTCAATATCTACCAACACAGATGTACAAAAATACACAAAAAAAAACAAAAAAAAACGCATTTTTCATTTGATGGAAATGGGAAGGAAAATGCCAATGTTGAAAGCTGCGGTATTATTTATCTATCTTTCTATATTATCGCCTTTCATCTTGTGCGGGATGTTATTTTCTTAGTTCTGCTTGGTTTTTCGGGGACATTTTATAAAGTTCTTGGAATTTTGGTGTTTACTTTATTTTTATTGTTTTGGCTTGTTGTTTGTCTTCATCTTTTGCTGTTTGCTTGTTTTTACTGCTGTGTTTTATCAAGGTCTTATTTTTATTATGTATCTATATAAAGCTGCGTCTTATCTGCACTATAACAGATTTTTGATGTGGAACATTTTATCTTTAGTTTTGTCAACATTTGTGGTTCTCCTTTGGACATTTTTGGATTTATTCAGAGGTGTTGGAAATTCGGAATATCGAGTAAAAATTCATAAAAAAATGAGTATGGTAAGTTTATGAAACTTACGTTTCATAGCGTTGTGTATCAGGCAGATGTGTCCAGTAAGTGACTAGTAGTTTAGTCTGATATAAACTGGGTCTTGCACAAGAGTTCTTTCCAGGATGCCCATTTACAGGGGCTAATTTTGGGCAATGTACCTTATGGTGAGGGGTCGTTAACTGCTAGACAAACCTCTACAACACCCTCAGACATTGGGGCACTCTGCCACGATTCACTAAGACCCAATATCCTGCATGTGTCACTTCCCCGCTCAGGTCCGCCGGAGTTCAACTTCTTTTTCCTGGTGTATGTAAGTGCATTGTCTTGCGACACAATTTGAAAGTTAAATCAGTCCGAATCTGTCGGATCATCCGACAGCACACCCCCCCCCCCAATTTGAGTTGCATGAAAGCCAGCTGCGGCTGCGCCAAAATCCGACACAATCGCAGCACAGACCCCTGTTAAATACTTGTCACAGTCGTGCAAAACCCAAAAAAGAAAAACCCATAAACCCCATTTTGTCCAGTTGACAGACTTTGAGGGGAGCAAATCACTTGAGTGAGATCCACATTATAGTCACTTCAAGTAATTGCCAATCATCTAGAATGTTCTGGACTGATCTCGATCTGTTGTAGATGTTTGGAGCATTGAAGGCACATACACACAGTGAACCGGCCACGGGTGGCCCTTGGGTTACAATATTAATGACGTTTCAAAGATGCCCCCATAATGTTCAGCAGTAGTGATGAGTGGACACAAACAGCAATCTTTAGGTCCAAAACTCAAACCAGAACTTCAGCTAGAAGTTCAGGTTTGTCATTCGGTCCATTTGGTTCTTCTCAGGAATATGGTGGTGAGCAGGCATTGCCGGCATTTAAAGGATCACACCCGCGATTGGTGCTTTAATGTAACGATCCAACTGATGCTCCACATACACGTGGCTTTGAGTGCTCAAGGATACTCCGGACTCCCGATATATGTTATTAATATCGGATTTTATTGATTAAAAGACCAATATATTGCTATATTGGTGCTTGCACTTATCATCAATATTACTGGTGGGGGTGAGCCATAACAGAGCTTTCTGGAATTTCCGAACCCGTGAAGCAGTAACCAATGAAAGATCGATACACTCCAAACAGCTGATCTCTTACAGATATGATGTTGATGACCCAACACACTGTGAGCTCTGGTCATCAATATCTATATTCCGAAATCCCTTTAGAGATTTAGCAAAAACAAAAAAACACACATTTTGCCACCTTTGCCTCTTGGTTTCTCCATAGCTCAGTTTTTATGACCTGTGCCTGGCCAGAATTTATGGGGGGTTTACAGGACCTACTCGACCAAATGAGTTGACTCTACAGACGAAGGGGCAACACAGGAAGCAAGGTCCCCTGGAAAAATACTTCCCCTCGCCTGATACAGCAGTGAAAGTGATAGTGGAGCAGGAGCGCAGCAGTGGTCCGACACAGCAGTCACAGGCGGCAACGATGGAGCACCAGAGGAGGTAAGTGTAAGGGGTTTTTTTGCTTTTATAGTCCCCCCTGTCCCCGGTCTAAGATACAATTTTATAAATTTGGACAACCCCTTTAAAAATAATCAATGAATAAATTAAAAATGGAAATGATATATAAAACTTCTATATGATGGCACATCTTATCAGTTCCCCAGCACAGATCTGCAGCAGAACATTTAATTTAGTAAAGTATTGATGGTGCGGTTATAAAATGAGGATCTCATAAACTTCATTCCATAAAACAAAGCAAGGATTCGGCTTTTGTTTGTAAACGCTTGACAATAAATTAACAGCACAAAAGCTTCGGCTTTAATACGTAATAAATAACCCAGTGTTAGTTAGAAAGTGGAGTAGAATTATGGATTAATGGTTGACTTTTCACCTCTGAGATCTGAAATTCATCCATTTTTCTGTGCTGACAATGAATCATTTGGATCAATGTATTGTGGGGATGCTTTAGGCAAATTAGTGTGATGACCCTAGCATGGTGTCCAGCGGACGGGGGCCAAGAGGAGAAGATGTCCTATACAATACTAATGAAGTGTGAAGCAATGCATCGCTGTGCCCGGACCTGGAAAATATAATGACTGCAAATGATAACTGTGTAGACTAAGAAAAATATAGCTATAATATAGTGAGATATTAGAAAGATACAGTAGATAGATGCTGAGAGATAGATAGATAGAAAAAGAAAGTCCACAGCAGCACAATGTCAAAAAGTAACCCCTAAGAAGGGGGGGTGCAGAGACTCACCAGTCCTGGTAAAAGACTTGCATGCATACAATATCCAAAAAATGAGGCAGCACTCCCAGGTGAAAGTGAAAAAAAGGAAGGGTTTATTCCAAAACCAGCTTTGGAATAAACCCTTCCTTTTTTCACTTTCACCTGGGAGTGCTGCCTCATTTTATGGATATTAGATAGATAGTAGATATGAGATAAATAGATGATAGATAGATAGATAGATAGATAGATAGATAGATAGATAATAGATAGATAGATAGATAAATATGAGTTAGATAGATAGATAGATAATAAATAGATAGATAGATAGATAATAAATAGATAGATAATAAATAGATAGATAGATAGATAGATAATAGATAGATAGATAGATAGATAATAAATAGATAGATAGATAGATAGATAATAAATAGATAGATAGATAGATAGATAAATATGAGATAGATAGATAGATAGATAGATAATAAATAGATATGAGATAGATAGATAGATAGATAGATAGATATGAGATAGATAGATAGATAGATAGATATGAGATAGATAGATATGAGATAGATAGATATGAGATAGATAGATAGATAGATAGATATGAGATAGATATGAGATAGATAGATAGATAGATAGATAGATAGATATTTAGATGGATACAAATAGAAAGTTCATGCAGCGCAACTCACAAAAATAAGTTGGTTAGATGTTGGCTCACATGATGGAATAAAAGTTTGCTTGCAATCTTGGTGGGCTGCTATTTTATGGACTTTAGATAAATAGATATATTAACAGATAGATATGCGAGAGATAGATATTGGATGGATAGATAGATTATAGAAAAGCAGGCAGCATTCAAAATTAAATAAAGGTGAGGCCAATCATAACCATGGCTATTTGCTAGGGGGCGTCAATTTTGCCAGATTGACCGTTCGACCGCCAATTCGGCAATATGTCTGGGTCAAGCAATCAAACCCATCAGGTCCATTCATCTCAAGTAACAAGCCTTCATTACTGTAAGAACTCTGAATCTGTGGAATAGCCGTGCTCAGGTGCTGATCACAGCAGGGAAAGCAGAGAGCTTCAAAATTGTCTAAACTGGTGTTGAGCAGACCCAAAAGGCAAAATTGAGGTTTATGGAGAACAAGGTCTTAAAATTTGAGTTTGTTCAGATGAACCCAATTTTTAATGTGTCTACTCATCACTAGTCTAGATGCCATTGCTGTTATAACATAGAATTCTGTTCCCCTAAATACATTCATCATCCCATCCTTCCTTCTGTTCCTTGGTTGAACTTGATATATGTCTTTTTTCAACCGTGCTATGTAAGGACCCAATCCTGCATTCGTAGAAAAAGTTTTACACTAAAAATTACAATAACAATAATAATATATAACCATTCATTCCACAAATCCCAGGATACCGGTAGGTTCTTACCACTGTAAATCTTTGGCAAGTGAAATCTCTTTCTTAATATTTCAGCAGTCACTTCTGAGGACTCATGGCGGAGAGGAGGAAATGTTCTTTGTTTGAAAAATGTCTTCTGTAAGAGAAAATAGAATTCTTTGTTCTATGCTCCGGGGTGTAGATGCCAATAGGTCTCTGCAATTCCTTTCCTTACGCAAATGAACATAGCGGATTCTTTAATGTGAAACAGTAGTTGTCTGTGCACTTGTGTGATCCGCTCTTACTGATCTGCAAAGGTGAAACTAAGACTCAATGTAATATTCATCAAAGCCAATAGAAAGAGATGGAACCAAGAATAGAATTTGCGTTATTTTGTTCTTATCTGTATATCTTACACATATAGATGTCATTTATTTTAATATATACATATCTTTAGGCACCTTCAGATGTAACTTGATATAGTTCTACAAAGCGCTGTGTAGCACGGCCGTTGTAGACCCCCTGCTTCACTGAAGAGACTTGATTGGTACATCTCCTGGGGGGTTTTATCTAAGGGGTTACATACAAGATATATTCCATAGGATTGTTCTTAAGTTGAATTTGTATGTAAGTCGAAACTGTATATTTTATAATTGTAGCCCCAGACAAATAATTTTTTTGCTCCAGTAACAATTTTTTTTTCACTGTTATGGGCCCAGGGATTATCAATAAAGCTTCATTACAGACACCTTACAGCTGATCATTGCAGGCTGGGACTAAAGTAATAACATCCAGAGAGCTTCACCAGAGGTCACAGTGGGCAGAGGGGTCCGTCTTTAACTAGAGGTTGTTTGTAAGTTGGGTGTCCTTAAGTAGGGGACCGCCTGTAGTCCCATTACAGAACTTTTCCATTATTCCTTGTGGGCCAATATTGTAGACATATAGCACATTGATATTGTTTCTATCTACTGTATATATACATCACATTAGTATGATTACTGCAAGAGCACATTAGGATGATAACTGAAAAAGCAATGTGAATCTGCCTCTAATAAAGACATTTTTTTTGCTTGAGTTAATGGAGAATTAAGTGTTACCCATCACAGGCATTAGATCTATGATGAACTCTACCATAGAGGCTCCCCACAGGGGGGAAGAAAATTTTATCACTGTTACTAATAAATGGTGATGCTATGCCGAGGCATCATGGGTTTGATAGCAAACCCAAGAAAAGATTAAATGGGGTCTATAAAAAAATTTAGGATATAGAGGCACATTTACAAAGGGTCCACAGACCGCATTTTCATCGGGTTTCCCGACTTTTTCCGTTTTGCGCCGCATTTAACTGGGGTTTTTAGCGCACGCCATTGGATTTTGGCGCAATCGCTCCGACTTTCATGCAACATAAATTGGGGGGGCGTGGCCATCGGACAACCAGACTGATTCGGCCTAAATTGTGTCGCAAGCCAAGCACTTACATGCACCAGGACGAAAATGGTTAACTCCGGCGGACCTGAGCGGGGAAGCGACACATGTAGGAAATTGGACGCAAGATCTTAGTGAATCCTTAGCTCTGAATCCTCGTCAGACAACGCACCCTGGGGATCGTGACGGGATGGGTAAGTAAATGTGCCCCAGAGTCTTTTCTAAGCAAATGAAAGGTTACAATGAAAAAAAAGTAAATATGGCATAAATAGAATAGTCACAGGGGGTGGGATATATAGTCAGGTGGGATACAACGAAGGAATCTTGTATTTACACTGGAGGTCCTTCATTTCTCCAGTGGTGGTGATGCAGAGAAATTGGAGACTTCCCCTGCAGATCACATTTAATCAGTTCCCCTTATATAAGAAAAGGGGCTTGTCCAGTGTCTGAACCGCTTTAATGTAACATCTGAATATTCTGCTGGGAAATGCAGAGTACAGAACCACCGAGTGAATACAAACAGCCAACCTTAGCTCCCGAAGAATCAAAACTAGTTGAATGTTGGGTGCAGCCTTGTTACTCCTATTCTTCGAGCTGTCAATGCGAGCAGCTTTAGAGTTTGCAGGGGCTTGCCTCGAAAAAAGTTGTTACAATCTATAGTCTGAAGCTCACAAGTTTTTTTTTTTTTAAGGACACATTAAAATAGTTAAAATCCCCAAGGCAAAAGAAGAGATTAAGTAGCCTTCTCCCTGAACGGAGGCCCTGACAGACAAAGCCTACCATTGTGTATTCACTACACTATCTCTTTCCAACACTAGACTTTACTTTTAAGCTTGGAGATTCTGGTTTACAAAGTGTTTGGGGACTCCTTGCATAATGCTCTCTTGGCTCGGTACATTGCAGAGCGATAGGAGTGTGGGAAAATGCTTAGGAAAAGGTATCCTGTTTTTACTTAGTTTCTTTACATTCTACAGGAACGTTCCAGAACCTCACTCCTAGTGTAAGTGGGAAATGTCTATTAAGCGACCCCTCCATGTAAGTAGATACCAGGGTATACCTAAATGCATTAACATTACCAACAGACAAATGGCATACACAATTTATTGTCTAGCTGAAAGAGGGAAAAAAAAGACTTAAAGTACCTCTTGGATCTCTGTTACGTGTCCCCGGGGAAGATTTGTCACAAGCTGGAAAGTCCTCTTGTGTAGATATAAAGTGGTCGAAGAATTGTATTGTCCATCAAGTAAAATTCCTTTAAAAGGGGTTGTCTAGGATTTTGTCAGGCAGCCAGGGGTCGCTTTAAAACAATGAACAAGTCTATACAGTCTAGGCCTTTCCAATCCAGTGTAGGGCCTCCCATCACCGCCGGGCTATGTTTGTGATCAGCGGTTAGGTCACATGAACGGTGCACTCCGGCTACAGCCTAGGGCCTCATGCAGATGCCAATATTTGCCGGTGCATTCACCATATCTCACCGCACTTTCATCAAGTGACCTGCCCAGACTTGCAGAGCAGCCACTCATTCCCTATGGACATAGATGGAGGGAGTGATGCCCTGCCACCACCAATGTCCACCTGTCCGAAACGGGTGGCAAACATGCTATACACATAAGTAAGGCATAATACTTCAAATGATGCCAGAATTACTGAAACCACTGATTGGATGCAGTGGTCATGTTGTAGCGGTGCAACATGATGTCACCACTCCAGCCTCTCTCTGTTTACTCTAGACAGTGGCAGAGGTAAGTAGTAAAGGCTGCTGCCTGACAAAAATGTATTAATCCTGGGCAACCCCTCCAATAATATTTGGCCCCTGGGGGTCTTCTAGTGGTGTATCTAACCATTTTAAACTCCTTTGAACCAAGAGAAGAACAATTTAGCCAAAGCGTTAGCAACATACAGTATATGAATATGGGTCAACGAGTCCAGCAAGTCCATGGAAGCAAACACCCTGTCAAAAAAAAAACAAACAATGAGTTTAGATTTTTTTTATCCAAAAAAACCCCACTTATTCGCTTTTCTTTTCACTATAACATGGCCTCTGTTTTAAATGACTTGTTTTCAATCAATTCCAAAAGGTTTGCATTTGCAGACATCTAAAATTTTTGGGAAATTCAAAACAAGTCCGATCATGTTGAATCAGTTCCCTCATCTTCATCTGCCATCTATAAATGTCAAAATGTGGCAAAATGTGGCAACTAGAATCTACCAAATGAGGTTAACTCTAGACCCTTCACCCTTAGGGACATAACCTTCCAGTTGTAGTATCTATGATTTGTAAAACGCTGTGGAATTTGATGATGCAATATCAATAAAGATTATAATTATTATTATGTTGGGTGCACCCCCTTTGCAATACTTTATAACATATCTTTTTGAGGCATATTGAGTGAAGGTCAAGTGGGTAATTAAATCTTGCACATGTTATACGACGGTGCTAATATATCCAGCTATGAAATTCAAGTTTTTTCGCCTCATATCCACCATTCCTATATGAATTTGTGGAATAGCCTTCCTCTGGAGCTGGCCACAGCAGAGAAAGCAGAGATATAGCAAAATAACATTGATATAAATAATAGTATGTAGAATTGTGCTTCCTTACATGCCTTCTTGTTCCCATCCTTTCCCTTTCCTGCCTTAGTTGAACTTGAACATACTAACTATGTTACTACCTGTGCAATCATAATATAAGATGCATTTGTGTATCCAATTCCTATCCCTACAGTCCCCCCATTTATCTATATGATATGTCCAATAGTAGCATGGTTTTAGCTCTATATCCCAGCCCTTTATTCATTCTTTCCATATGATGTGTCCAATTTTGTTTCCAATTTTCCCATATAATATCCCCAATTGTTTTCACACAATATCTTTTGCGCAATACTTACGACTATTCTACAGTATATGTGTCATGTGGTTGCGTCCGGGTCTCTGTCTTATACTATAACATTATCAGCACAATCTGACAATATGAATGACTGACGATATTGTAAATGTGTAAACTATACCCCATACACATTCCTCAGGCGAGTCAGTAGAATAATGCGGAGTGTGAGGGAGTCCGGTCACCCGATCTTCCCTAATACTTCTACTAGATTTCTCTCACACTCTGTTTGGGTTACCGCTTGAAGGACTGAAAAGACTCTGCCCCTGGATGACCTCCATGTCTCAGCCGTGATTTGTTTTGTAAAATAAAAGTATCCATTTACACAAAAATATATTTTTTTGCTTTCGTTAGACTGGAATTTAGTTGTTTAACCCCCTCCAGGCTGTAGAGAAGAAGTTATTTTTTAATTGTTTTAGTTGAATCACTTGTTTTATAATCTACAGTAAATCAATACTGTCACTTGGATGTCCTGGACTTCGGTGCAAATTGCTAAAATGTACATATAAATAATATGAATGTGAATCATAAGATAGAACCATTGATGAAATGTTTGTATCATCATTTTATAATCCTTCTTCCTTATATGTTTGTATGAACTGTGAGCCCCCAATTTTTGGGGTCAGTTGCTGAGCCCTGTACAAGCTTGCCATTGAAATCTAAGTAAGGCTACACGATGTATGGCCGCATTACCGTAGTACGGCGGGCATAAATCGTCGTCATGGGGGGGGGGGGGTAGGAGAGGATAAGCACCACTTACCCGTGCCCCTCTCCATAGCGATATATGGCCGCGTGATGCACTGTACCACTCCCATAGGGCGCCGTGCACCCATTATATGTCGGCCGTATATACGTCCCTCATACGTTCGTGTGAATGTAGCCTAAGTCTCACAACTAAATAACTGCAACCATTCAAATAAGTTTATATACATGTCTGCGGATGCAACAGGGTCCAATAGGCTTAGTCCAATAAGAACTTATGAAGCCAGTAATTTACAATATATAGTACTTCAGGTTCCCTGGGAAAATTAAAAGTGACTTAGTTCCAGACATTGTGGCAGTTTTCATGGAAAAAATGCTAAATGAAAGGTTGGGGGTGGGTTTTACTATTTTTCAAGGAATTCTATAATTATTTAAAGGGAATCTATCATCAGAAGTCATTATGATAAGCAAGGGACACTTACTCATAAATCCAGGCACCGTGACTGCAGTAATCTCCGTATATTTGTTATCTATGGCCTCTATCGTTCTAAAATCAACTTTTTGAAGACGTGCTCTTGTACAATGTAACAGCCAGTGAAGCTGCAGCATGAAGGGGCTTTGCTAATGCCCCAGAGCCCATCTGGCAAATAATTACAATTTTAAAAGTTGATTTTAGAAGGAAGGAGGATAACAAATATAAGAAGATTGCCACAGTCATGGTGCCTGGATCTATGAGTAAGTGTCCCTGGTTTATCATGATAAATCATGATGATAGTAGATTTCCTTTAAATTTGTCTGTTTGTCATATTCACAGCTTCCGCCTCTTCATGTATTGGGCAGGTGGCCACGCATCGTTTATTCGATTCCAGGCAGGGCCTGGCGTAGAAATAAACGCAGCCGGCAACTTTTCACTTACGACGCGCCAGCCCACTCCTGGCCGGTCAGGCCCTCCACTTGGTCGGCCGCGCCCCCCCTTCACGTCCCTTCACGTCCCACTGATGTGAAGATGGCGGATTGTGGCAAACAATTGCAAGTGCTAGCAATAAGCCACTGATGTGGCGTAGAGGTCCTGATAGATATGCCCTGTACTATCATCAAAAGAATTGTCTATATGTTATTGTTTGTGTATTTTAATTTTAAAAAAGTTTTTAAAAAAAACTACTATAAACAATATAAAGCAATATAATATAACAGAAATAACATTATAACTGAAACTAAAATAACTCAAAGCATAGAAAATGTTCATAAATGTAACAGCAGTAACATAATTATACTTCTTTTCTAGACTATATATCTATCAATAGTAGTTTACTATAGCCGGATAGACTGAGAATGTGTAGAAGGGCATGTAAGGTCTTGCAAATCTGCGAAAGCCAATTTGGTTGATAAATGTAGGAAAATTGGAAAATAACACAGTAATCATATCCAAGCTACCCGGTTGGTTTACTCTAAGGTTTAACTTCAGTTCACATAATGCTTAGTGAGCTTAAACAATGGCTTGGGTGAATATTATGTTTTTCCGTCTAATCCAGAAAAGGCTTCAAAAAAGTCAAATATAGAATGTCTGAGCTCTATACTTTCTATCTGGAATATCACGGAACCCAAGACGGCGCTGACAGATGTATTGAGTTTTAACTTTCAAATACGAGAACAGAGGAAGAGTGTTTCCTTACCTCCTGCTTCCTGAAACGCTCGTAAGACAACATTTGTGTTTTCTTAGCTCCTCAAGGCGTTATCATGAGTTCTCTGAAAAAGTCATCACGTTTCTGTTCTTTCTTTACTTTTTCGGCATAATTCTTTTAAGGACTTCTATGGCATTTTGTTCTTAAACACAAAGACGCGACCCTTGTTAGATGCTATGAAATGTTATCAGATGTATCATTTTACAAATACTTGCCCAAATTGGACCAACATCTAAGGCAGAAATCGAGCAGGAGCTCCAATGTTTAGCTTATTATGAGTAGATTACTGAGATTTAAGCTTGACCGCTTGAGACAACCCACTTAATATACTGGAAACTTAAATATTTTTTCAAAGTGTTTTTGACACCATTCTCTTTAGCCACAGTTTTTTTTCAATGTTTCTGCCTCTAAGAAATAATCAGTTATGAGCATTGTTGCCTTAAAGTTTGCGGTCTGGTGTACACTTTCATAAATTCTTTAAAGGGAACCTGTCATCAGAAATTGGCCTAATAAACCACTAGCAGTGTGTTGTCAAGCAGCTGAGCAGCTTATAGATGATGTTTTTTTCATGGCCTGGTGTGGTAGCATCATCCAGAAATTCAACTATGAATTGTAAATTGGTTTTATGAAGTCAAGGAGGCGGAGAGTTAAACACTGAAGTCAATCTATCCCTCCTTAAAATGCCCCCTTCACTATTATAGAAGGCCCTGCGGCCAGGGACATCATTGATCACATGTCCTGAAGTCCGACGCATGATGTCAATCATATGGGAGGAGGTGTTCAAAGTCAGGGAGAGCTTGACTTCAATGTTAAACTCTCTGCCTCCTTGACTTTATACATCTAACTTCAAAGTTGATTTTCTGGATGATGCCACCAAGCTGAGTCACAAAAGAAGCATGACCGGGAAGCTGTTCAACTACTTGACCACAAACCTGTCTGATGACATACTGGTCTGATGACAGGTTCCCTTTAAGTACCTACCATGTTCAGTTAGTTTCCTTTGGGTACTTTGGCTTCCGCCCGCATTTCACATTGAAATTTACCAATTGGGTAAAAAAAAAAAATGTATCACATGAAATGAAGACCATATGTTAAAATAGGCAATGGAGCCAAATACTGGAGAACTTCATAAAACTACTCATGACTGACTGATGATGACTTTTTATGGCAAAAAATGTGACAAATCGAATTACAGAAACTTTTATAATGTTGTTTTTACACTTAGGCCTTTAATCATCCTCAAAACCTAGAGGAGAGACAGTTTCCCCATTGTTATAGACATTCTTTAGCATCAGATAAGTGAGACTGTGGAACGCTCTGCCGCTGGATGTTGTGATGGTCAAGACACTTTCAAAAGAGTTCTGGATGCAATTCCAGATAGCTACAATATCATATTATGGGAAATAGATTCTTGGAAAGAGACATTGATTAACCAATTAATATTGACTTCCATATTAGGAGCCAGGTCAGAGTTTTTTCTTCCACATGACATCAAAATTATGTTTTTTTTTCTCTGGACCAGCACTGTTGGGTTATCAATTTGAGTTGGATGTGCAACTTTATTTAATTTAATTAACTACAGGCAGTCCCCGGGTTACATACGATATAGCGTCCGGAGGTTTGTTCTTAAGTTGAATTTGTATGTAAGTCGAAACTGTATATTTTATAATTGAAGTTCTAGACAATTTTTTTTCTTTTGTCCCAGTGACAATTGAAGTTTCCAAATTTTTGCTGTAATGGGACCAAGGATTATCCATAAAGCTTCACTACAGACATCTTACAGCTGATCATTGCAGTCTGGGACTATAGTAACATCCAGAGAGCTTCACCAATGGTCATAGGGGGCAGAGGGGTCCGTCTGTAACTATGGGTTGTCTGTAAGTTGGGTGTCCTTAAGTAGGGGACCGCCTGTATTATACTGGTCTCCCACTGTGCTGGATGTATCTAGAGGCTCGGACCTCCTAATATATGTGAATTCTGGTGTGTGCTTATAAGTAGTGCACAGATGTGGGGCAGTGACACCATGGCTGGGGACTTCCCCATTCACACCCTTCTACTCTGACTTGGTGTGTAGGTGTTTTAAGGAGGGTAACAGTCACAATTCCTGACCCACCAGGAATTGCCACTATTTCAAGGCTTGAAAGCCAGAAAACTGGTGTACAAGCTATATAGAGTCCCCCACCCATGTGGCCGAAAGCCAATGCCTTGTGAATAGTCATAGGCTTTATCACTTGAGCAGCAGAAAAATAGTGTAGTAGAATATTACACAATATTATGGACACAATATAGTGTTTTCTTTTTTCAGCAATCCTTTTAATAAGAATTTTTTTTCTTTCTAGAAAACCCCTTTGATGAAGTTTTTTAACGTTTCAACAAAAATATTTACCCTTGATTAAAATAATAAGTAAAAAAGTAGAAGTAGCTTTCCTAATTGAAGCATCATGTCTTTCATAGTTCATTGATCGATTTATTTGCACAATGTAAGAAGATGTCGGGTTGAGCGTTGGGACCTACTTTATGACAAAGTGAACCTCTGAGAGTCCCAGCAAATGGACACCCAACACTCCTATTTTTATCCATAGGCAAATCTGATTTTATGGCAAAGCATGAACCTTATTTAGTGTAAAAATTTTTTACAATTCTATTGAAACTATCTATTTATTACATACCGTAATAATAGTTTTTCAAAAATCCAATATCTGAATAAAACCGACGTAAATGTTTAATCAAAGTTTCTCCGTTAAAACATTGTTTAGCCTTGTAGCCCCTTCATTTCTTACTGAGATATATTCCCCCAGCCATGAGGAACACAATGGTAATATATAAAAGACACCTACTAATGGAAAGGAAAGGCTTTGTATAAATAAAGACCGGCTTTGTATATAACTAGTGGCTTGATGTATTTGACATTCGCTACCACTGGAATGAGGGATGGTGGGATGAAGTGTATTAACATTGTTAAACATTTGTGCTTTGTATCGGAGTGTAGGAGTGTAATGAGAGATGTTTTAAGCCTTAAATTAAGGCAATGCCCGCTATCCAATAACTAAAACATATTTTATAAATTTCCTAACAATCCCTCTAATTGACCATTTACCAGTCCTTTATACCAAATTAGTGTTCTTCTAATGAGGGCAATTTCCTTTTGTTTTCTTTTTCTACATATTTTTGCAAAGAGATTTAAGTATAATTTATACCGTAGACTTTTTACCTCGAATTTGACCAGGAAGATATTTCGATGTTAAGCATCAAGAATAAAAGTACATTGCAAAAAATCTGGATTGAATGGTGTAATTTAGTATTTGAGGTACAATGGTACAATGTCTGACAATTGCTGAGCCAATTGCTGGAACTCAAGGATTTTTTACTGGAAATCTTCCATCGGGAATCTACTTACTGATGTTAGATTCCCCAAATATCCCTCATCCCTATACAATTTTTACTATTTTCTAAAATTGAACCTGCTTTAAAACTTTATTTCAGTTATATGCTAATTAGCTGTACATAATACTCAGGGCATGGAATAGCCTCTGTGAGCTCCGGGGGTAAGGCTACTTCCCGCCTAGAGTAGCCTCTGCAGAGCAGCCCCCTGAGTGTCCATTCTACCTGTGAATGCAGGCATGACCTCTGCAGGTGCAGCGCCTCGCGGCTCAGTGAATACCTCAGAGGACCAGGAGCTTTTGTGAATGCACAGAGCTTCCCTCTAGCCAGTGACGTGTCAATAGCTATTTTAAAAGTAAACATTGTATAAGGATGAGCAACATTTGGGATTTACAAAGTAAATAGATTCCTGAAGGTAGATTTCACCATGGCCAAAGACAGCCCCCTTCATACCCTTCCACTCCCACTTGACAGGGAATTGGTATAAGGAGAGAAATAGTCACTATTCCTGGGTTGGACAACAATTTTGAATACCCACTTAGTAAAGATCATTTCAGATGAGAATGTTGAGTCCAAAACCCATGGTTTGTGTGAAAGTCATA
Organism: Engystomops pustulosus; assembly: GCF_040894005.1. Lineage (NCBI taxonomy): Eukaryota > Metazoa > Chordata > Amphibia > Anura > Leptodactylidae > Engystomops > Engystomops pustulosus. Next base: position 236,567,922 of record NC_092412.1, read on the forward strand.
TGTCTTAGGCTAATCGTTGGCAAGACAATCATACATACTGTATCATCCTAAATGTAGGATGGACTATTGTACCAATGTCACATAAAGCTAAGCGATCAGTATAGTAGCACTCCAGATGTTCCCAAGATCACTATGGTACAGTGGGGGAGATGCATTAACACTAGAGATGAGCGAACATGCTCGTCCGAGCTTGATGCTCGGTCGAGCATTAGGGTACTCGAAACTGCTCGTTGCTCGGACGAATACTTCGCCCGCTCGAGAAAATGGCAGCTCCCGCCGTTTTGCTTTTTGGCGGCCAGAAACAGAGCCAATCACAAGCCAGGAGACTCTGCACTCCACCCAGCATGACGTGGTACCCTTACACGTCGATAGCAGTGGTTGGCTGGCCAGATCAGGTGACCCTGGGATAGACTAGCCGCTGCCCGCGCTGCTCGGATCATTCTGTGTCTGGATGCCGCTAGGGAGAGAGCTGCTGCTGGTCAGGGAAAGCGTTAGGGTGTTCTATTAGCTTACTGTTAGGCAGGAGTGATTCTCAAAGAACCCAACAGCCCTTCTTAGGGCTACAATAACGTTCTACTTTTTTTATTTTAATTTGCATCTAGTACCATTTTGTGAGGAATTAGCAGGGGGACTTGCTACCGTTGTGTTTAGCTCTTAGTGGCACACATATCCATAGCAAAGACCGAAGTGGGAAAATTTAGTAGGGGTTGGATTTCAATTAGGCACTAACTCAGTGTCATCTCATCTGGCATAGTAGTGTGCTTTGATACTTGGCTAGAAAATAGCCATAGGAGAATACAAAGAGCTTACTTACGCCTACAGTAGCGTTCTATATATTTGATTTCTGGTTGATCTGCTGGTGGCTGTACTTTCTGCAGTGCATGTACTAGCCAATTCTGAGCAATTTGTAGTGAGACTTGCGACCGCTGTGTTCTGCGCTTAGTGACGCACATATCCATAGCAAAGACCGAAGTGGGAAAATTTAGTAGGGGTTGGATTTCAATTAGGCACTAACTCAGTGTCATCTCATCTGGCATAGTAGTGTGCTTTGATACTTGGCTAGAAAATAGCCATAGGAGAATACAAAGAGCTTACTTACGCATACAGTAGCGTTCTATATATTTGATTTCTGGTTGATCTGCTGGTGGCTGTACTTTCTGCAGTGCATGTACTAGCCAATTCTGAGCAATTTGTAGTGAGACTTGCGACCGCTGTGTTCTGCGCTTAGTGACGCACATATCCATAGCAAAGACCGAAGTGGGAAAATTTAGTAGGGGTTGGATTTCAATTAGGCACTAACTCAGTGTCATCTCATCTGGCATAGTAGTGTGCTTTGATACTTGGCTAGAAAATAGCCATAGGAGAATACAAAGAGCTTACTTACGCATACAGTAGCGTTCTATATATTTGATTTCTGGTTGATCTGCTGGTGGCTGTACTTTCTGCAGTGCATGTACTAGCCAATTCTGAGCAATTTGTAGTGAGACTTGCGACCGCTGTGTTCTGCGCTTTGTGACGCACATATCCATAGCAAAGACCGAAGTGGGAAAATTTAGTAGGGGTTGGATTTCAATTAGGCACTAACTCAGTGTCATCTCATCTGGCATAGTAGTGTGCTTTGATACTTGGCTAGAAAATAGCCATAGGAGAATACAAAGAGCTTACTTACGCATACAGTAGCGTTCTATATATTTGATTTCTGGTTGATCTGCTGGTGGCTGTACTTTCTGCAGTGCATGTACTAGCCAATTCTGAGCAATTTGTAGTGAGACTTGCGACCGCTGTGTTCTGCGCTTAGTGACGCACATATCCATAGCAAAGACCGAAGTGGGAAAATTTAGTAGGGGTTGGATTTCAATTAGGCACTAACTCAGTGTCATCTCATCTGGCATAGTAGTGTGCTTTGATACTTGGCTAGAAAATAGCCATAGGAGAATACAAAGAGCTTACTTACGCATACAGTAGCGTTCTATATATTTGATTTCTGGTTGATCTGCTGGTGGCTGTACTTTCTGCAGTGCATGTACTAGCCAATTCTGAGCAATTTGTAGTGAGACTTGCGACCGCTGTGTTCTGCGCTTAGTGACGCACATATCCATAGCAAAGACCGAAGTGGGAAAATTTAGTAGGGGTTGGATTTCAATTAGGCACTAACTCAGTGTCATCTCATCTGGCATAGTAGTGTGCTTTGATACTTGGCTAGAAAATAGCCATAGCAATAGGATAGCATTGTTTGGTTTTAAAAACTCAAAAAAAACCAAAAAACACAAAAAAAAAAAAAAACACAAAAAAAAACAAAAAAAAGTAAAAAAAAAAATAAAGTTATAACTCTCATTTTAAAAATGTTTAACCCGAGGGCTAGGGGTAGAGGACGAGGGCGGGGACGTGGGCGTCCAACTACTGCAGGGGTCAGAGGCCGTGGTCCTGGGCGGGGTGAGACACCACCTGCTGATGAGGGAGCAGGGGAACGCCGCAGAGCTACACTCCCTAGGTTCATGTCTGAAGTTACTGGGACTCGTGGTAGAGCACTGTTGAGGCCAGAACAGTGCGAACAGGTGATGTCGTGGATTGCTGACAATGCTTCGAGCAATTTGTCCACCACCAGTCAGTCTTCCACGCAGTCCACCCATGTCACCGAAATCGCCACTCCTCCAGCTCCTGCACCTCAGCCTCCTCCCCCCCAGTCTGCCCCCTCCCAGGAAAATTTGGCATTTGAACCGGCATACTCTGAGGAACTGTTTTCTGGACCCTTCCCACAGTCACAAACCACTTGTCCGGTTGCTGCTGAGCAATTTTCCGATGCCCAGGTTTTCCAACAGTCACAGTCTGTGGGTGATGATGACCTTCTTGACGTAGTGGAAGTGTGTAAAGAGGTGTCCGACGATGAGGAGACACGGTTGTCAGACAGTGGGGAAGTTGTTGTCAGGGCAGGAAGTCCGAGGGGGGAGCAGACTGAGGGATCGGAGGATGATGAGGTGACAGACCCAAGCTGGGTTGAGAGGCCGGGTGAACACAGTGCTTCTGAGACGGAGGAGAGTCCTCGACCAGAACAGGTTGGAAGAGGCAGTGGTGGGGCCAGACGGAGAGGCAGGGCCAGAGCTGGTGCATCAGCGCCAAATGTGTCAACTAGTGAAGCTCCCGTGGCGAGGGCTCCTACGGCGAGGGCTAGATCTTCAGAAGTCTGGAGGTTCTTTAAGGAAACACCGGATGACCGACGGACTGTGGTGTGCAACATTTGCCAAACCAGGCTCAGCAGGGGTTCCACCACTACTAGCTTAACTACCACCAGTATGCGCAGGCATATGAATGCTAAACACCCCACTCAGTGGCAACAAGCCCGTTCACCTCCGGCCGTGCACACCACTGCTCCTTCCCCTGTGTCAGCTGCTAGTCAGCCCCCTGCCCAGGACCCTGCCACAAAAACCCCATCGTCGCCTCCACGATCCTCCACAGCATCCACCAGCGTTCAGCTCTCCATACCCCAGACGCTGGAGCGGAAACGCAAATATAGTGCAACCCACCCGCACGCCCAAGCCCTTAATGTGCACATCTCCAGATTGCTTAGCCTGGAGATGCTGCCCTATAGGCTAGTAGAGACCGAGGCCTTTCGCAACCTCATGGCGGCGGCCGCCCCTCGGTATTCGGTCCCCAGCCGCCACTACTTTTCCCGATGTGCCGTCCCAGCCCTGCACCAGCACGTGTCAGACAACATCATCCGTGCCCTGACCAACGCCGTTTCTGACAAGGTCCACCTGACCACGGACACGTGGACGAGTGCTGCCGGGCAGGGCCACTATATATCGCTGACGGCACATTGGGTTAACTTGGTGGAGGCTGGGACCGAGTCTGACACTGGGGCTGCTCATATACTGCCGACGCCGAGGATTGCGGGGCCTACCTCGGTCCAGGTGTTTCAGGCCTACTATGCCTCCTCCTCCTCCCACCCCTCCTCCACCTCCTCCTCCGAACTACCATCCGTGGGCACGGCGCCATCAGTCGGTAGCTCTAGGCACAGCAGCAGTGCCGTCGCTAAGCGACAGCAGGCGGTGCTCAAACTGCTGAGCCTAGGCGACAAAAGGCACACCGCCCAAGAGCTATTACAGGGCATCACGGCGCAGACTGATCTGTGGCTGGCACCGCTGAACCTCAAGCCGGGAATGGTTGTGTGTGACAACGGCCGTAACCTGGTGGCGGCTCTGCAACTCGGCAGACTGACACATGTGCCATGCCTGGCCCATGTGTTAAATCTGATAGTTCAGCGTTTCCTCAAGACATACCCCAATCTGTCTGATTTGCTCACGAAGGTGCGCCGCATCTGTGCGCATTTCAGGAAGTCCAGCCCAGATGCTGCCACTCTCAGGGCAGCGCAGCGCCGCCTCCAACTGCCCGCTCACCGACTGTTGTGCGACGTGCCCACGAGGTGGAATTCAACACTGACCATGTTATCCAGAGTTTACCAGCAGCGCAGAGCGATTGTAGACTGCCAGATGTCAACTTCCACCAGAACTGGTAGTCAGGTCAGTCAGCTTCCTCAAGTCTACAATGAGGAGTGGACGTGGATGTCTGATATCTGTCAGGTGCTGAGTAACTTTGAGGAGTCAACACAGATGGTCAGTGGCGATGCCGCCATCATCAGCCTCACCATCCCGCTGCTTGGCCTGTTGAAAAACTCTCTGGTCAGCATGAAGTCGGAAGCTTTGCGCTCGTCACAAGAGACAGGGGAAGAATATTCCCTTGTTGATAGCCAAAGCACCCTCAGGTCTGTTTCTCAGCGCATATCGGAGGAGGTGGAGGTGGAGGAGGATGAGGAGGAAGAGGAGGAGAATGTTGGTGAGACACAAGAGGGGACCATTGTTGAGTCCTTTACTGTTCAGCGTGTATGGGCAGAAGAAGAGGAGTTGGAGGAGTTGGAGGAGGAGGAAATGGACAGTCAGGCCAGTGAGGGGAGTGAATTCTTACGCGTTGGTACTCTGGCGCATATGGCAGATTTCATGCTAGGCTGCCTATCCCGTGACCCTCGCGTTCAAAGAATTTATTCCAGCACCGATTACTGGGTGTTCACTCTCCTGGACCCACGGTACAAGCAAAATCTTTCCACTCTCATCCCTGCAGAGGAAAGGAGTGTGAGAATGCATGAATACCAGCAGGCCCTGGTGCACAAGCTGAAACAGTATTTCCCTTCTGACAGCGCTAGCGGCAGAGTGCGTAGTTCTGCGGGACAAGTAGCGAGGGAGAGTAGGCGAGCAGGCAGCTTGTCCAGCACTGGCAAGGGTACGCTTTACAAGGCTTTTGCCAGCTTTATGTCACCCCAGCAAGACACTGTCACCTGTCCCCAGTCTCGGCAGAGTAGGGCTGATCTTTACAGAAAGATGGTGAGGGAGTACGTAGCTGACCATACCATCGTCCTAAATGATCACACAGCTCCCTACAACTACTGGGTTTCAAAGCTGGACATGTGGCACGAACTGGCGCTGTACGCCTTGGAGGTTCTTGCCTGCCCTGCCGCTAGCGTCTTGTCCGAGCGGGTTTTCAGTGCAGCTGGTGGCATCATCACCGATAAGCGTACACGCCTGTCGACTGACAGCGCTGACAGGCTGACGCTTATTAAAATGAATAAAGGCTGGATTTCTCAGAATTTCCAATCTCCACCAGGTGAAGGAAGCTCAACCTGAATAATTGATCCACTCCTCCTCCTCCTCATTTTCCTCCTTCTCCTCCTCTTTGTACAGTAAAGCAGAGGAAAATGGCTATTTTTTGACAGGGCCCACTGGCTCTTGCTATAGTACTTCATGCATTTAATTTTTCTGGAGGGCCACCTACCCGGTCCTCTGTTTGAAACAATTTTTGTGAGTGCCACATACAGGCACTCAATCTATTCCATTTTACTGCAGGGCCACCTACCTGCTCCTCTGGTTTGAAACATTTTTGGGACTGCCACATACAGGCACTCAATCTATTCCATTTTACTGGAGGGCCACCTACCTGCTCCTCTGGTTTGAAAAATTTTTGGGACTGCCACATACAGGCACTCAATCTATTCCATTTTACTGCAGGGCCACCTACCTGCTCCTCTGGTTTGAAACATTTTTGGGACTGCCACATACAGGCACTCAATCTATTCCATTTTACTGGAGGGCCACCTACCTGCTCCTCTGGTTTGAAAAATGTTTGGGACTGCCACATACAGGCACTATCCAAATTAAATTGTCTCCATAGCAGCCTCCACACGTTGTCTCCATTGCTACCTCCAAAAGTCGTCCATATAGCTGCCTCCATACATCGTCCCTTTATCAAACGAGGTGTGTCAGGCAGAAATTTGGGTTGTTTTCATGGATTCCACATCAAAGTTGTTAACTTTGTCGCCACCCTGCTGTGTTATCCACAAAATATACTGGCAAACTTTTACCATTTAGGGATATTATTTCAGCGCTTCTTGCGCATCTGTTTACATTCCCCTCACCCGGCATATCCTAAACTTATAAGAACGCTACTACACTTGATCTTATACAAAAGGTTCTTAGAAGTGCTGTTTGGGGAGTAGCCTAGAGACAGGGGCTTGAATTGGCGAAAGCTCGCCTGGCAGCGGAGCGCCAGCTCCATGCGCATCATGCGCTTCTTGCGCATCTGTTTACATTCCCCTCACCCGGCATATCCTAAACTTATAAGAACGCTACTACACTTGATCTTATACAAAAGGTTCTTAGAAGTGCTGTTTGGGGAGTAGCCTAGAGACAGGGGCTTGAATTGGCGAAAGCTCGCCTGGCAGCGGAGCGCCAGCTCCATGCGCATCATGCGCTTCTTGCGCATCTGTTTACATTCCCCTCACCCGGCATATCCTAAACTTATAAGAACGCTACTACACTTGATCTTATACAAAAGGTTCTTAGAAGTGCTGTTTGGGGAGTAGCCTAGAGACAGGGGCTTGAATTGGCGAAAGCTCGCCTGGCAGCGGAGCGCCAGCTCCATGCGCATCATGCGCTTCTTGCGCATCTGTTTACATTCCCCTCACCCGCCATATCCCAAACTTATAAGAACGCTACTACACTTAACTTGGTGCAGGCTGGGACCGAGTCTGACCCTGGGGCTGGTCATATACTGCCGACGCAGAGAATTGCGGGGCCTACCTCGGTCCAGGTCTCAAAGGCCTACTATACCTCCTCCCACCCCTCCTCCACCTCCTCCTCCTCCGAATTACCATCCGTGGGCATGGCGCCATCAGTCGGTAGCTCTAGGCACAGCAGCAGTGCCGTCGCTAAGCGACAGCAGGCGGTGCTGAAACTGCTGAGCCTAGGCGATAAAAGGCACACCGCCCAAGAGCTATTACAGGGCATTCCACATCAAAGTTGTTAACTTTGTCGCCACCCTGCTGTGTAATCCACAAAATATACTTGCAAACTTTTACCATTTAGGGATATTATTTCAGCGCTTCTTGCGCATCTGTTTACATTCCCCTCACCCGCCATATCCTAAACTTATAAGAACGCTACTACACTTGATCTTATACAAAAGGTTCTTAGAAGTGCTGTTTGGGGAGTAGCCTAGAGACAGGGGCTTGGATTGGCAAAAGCTCGCCTGGCTGCAGAGCGCCAGCTCCATCCCAAGATCCAACTAACATAGTTGCAGCACCTTTAATCTACTACTAGTTCACTGCCTCCATAATAATAATAATAATAATCTTTATTTATATAGCGTCATCATATTCTGTAGCGCTTTACAAATCATAGGAAACAAATACAAATGTAATGTAACAGAGCACAACATTTGTATGGAACAACAGGAGTGAGGTCCCTGCTCGCCAGAGCTTACGGTTTATGAAGATGATGGGGTAACACGAGGTAAAAGAATATTTAATGGTCAAGCCATTCTTCTTAGGGAATAGAAAAAAATATAATAAATGGAATTGCTGTCGCTTGAACCACTCAGCCGTCATCTTATATACCAGGTCCAGGGTGAATGGGACTGCAGAGAAGTCTGGTGCCTGTTGGTTGCTGGATAACAGATGGGAGGACGACACAGGACGGGTTAGTAGAAGAGTTAAAACTTCATGCAGTTAATGAGTGTTATAGGCTTGCCTAAAGAAATGGGTTTTAAGAGCACGTTTGAAACTTTGGAGGTTAGGTATTAGTCTGATAGTCCAGGGCAGAGCATTCCATAGAATTGGTGCAGCTCTAGAGAAGTCTTGGAGACGCGAGTGGGAGGTCCGCACTAGGGTAGAGGTTAATCTAAGATCACTGGCGGATCTAAGAGCACGGGTTGGGCGATAGACTGAGATAAGAGAGGAGAGGTAGGGGGGTGCAGCATTATACAGAGCTTTATGGATGAGGGTTATTATTATTTTAAACTGTATTCGAAAGGAGACTGGCAGCCAGTGCAGCGACTGGCATGAACTGTAAGCATACATGGTCCCCTTATCAAACGAGCTGTGTCAGGCAGAATTTTGGGTTGTTTTCATGGCTTCCATGTTAACTTTGTCGCCACCCTGCTGTGTAATCCACAAAATATACTGGCAAACTTTTATCATGTACCGATATTATTTGAGCGCTTCTTGCTCACCTCCTTTGGTTCCTCTCTGACACCCATTGGTTTGAAGCCTGAGTCCAATTAGGGTATGTCGCCATGCCACTCTCTAGCCTGCTGCCGCTGCCTCTGCCTCTGCATGCCGTCCCCTATAGTGTCAGGGTCAATTATTGGATGTTTTACATGCTATCTAGCTTCATTCTGTCACTCTGTCATGGCCATGCTGTTGCCCATAATTTCGGCATAATGGTGCGATTAAGCAGCCTCAGAGGCATCCATGCATGCTGCCCCTGCTGTTTCCTGTCCATTTCCGTGGTGTTTCCATCCTTTTCTGAGGTTCCCAGGTGTTTGGCCAAGCTTCCCTGTGCAGAGCCTTGGTCCCCTTGAAAAATGCTCGAGTCTCCCATTGACTTCAATGGGGTTCGTTATTCGAGACGAGCACTCGAGCATCGGGAAAAGTTCGTCTCGAATAACGAGTACCCGAGCATTTTAGTGTTCGCTCATCTCTAATTAACACCAGTCTTAAAACTCTCCCTGTCGGTGGTCCTGCACCCAAATATACTAAGAGGCTGGCCTCTTAGTGAATATTTGAACAAACTCCACCAGTTTCAATATTTAGACCAGATCAGAACAGTTTTTTTTTGCTATTCATAACTGAGTGTGTAATGGAACCTGCCAAATGCTGGTGGGAGCCTCAGTCCTACTGAAACCCCCATTTGCACGCACTGTGCAGAGCATCCATTGGCTGACTTCAAAATTCCACTGATTTCTATATTGAAAGTACTTCAGATTGGGGTTTAACCTGACTGGGCAATTTGTGTGCCAATCAAGATACTAACCCCTCCCTGGCAGACTATGTGCCCTATATACTAAGAGACTCTGACTTCTTGGTGAATTATAACCAATGTGGAGGCGCCCATGCTCTGTCTCATGTTCTACTCTCCTCCAATAAAGATGGTATAAGGGGATGGCCATAGAATCCTTGATAAATGCCCCTCCTAAATACGGAGCAGAAACATGAAGCTGTTTGGCCCTAATGCAAAATCGGCACTAAAACTGAAACAATAATGTATAAAGTTCTGGGATTTTTCTATGGAGAAGAAACACCTTATGGACCACCTAAGCCTTGTAGTCTTGACTAAAACTGCACCTCCAACCCCCCTTCTATTTTATAGTGAAAAATGTATGAGCAGCTTAATGCCCTACCTCATACACCACTACAATCATCCCAAAACTGAAATTAATTCAATCTTTTATTTGTCATTTCAAGAAACCCATCTCCTTAGACAGATTATATACTGGATTTTATGGCTGCTCTGCTTCTTGGTAAGGGTTATATTACAGGCCAAAAAATGAAGGATTTATCATCTTACCTTGGGATATCCACAGTCTAGGGAAAAATATTCTAAGATGGAAGAGAATAATAAATACATTCATAATGAAATACATTATACCTCACATTGAGGCTTAAAATAAATCACATGTAGATGACGCCGGCCTTGAAAAGTAACCTGAACTAGATGCTGGGGATTATTTGTTGACTTTCATGTGAGCATTGCTTTGTGCCGGTGGTTCTTACTTACATCTGAGTAAAAGTGTTGACAACAGTGGGAGCTATCTGGAGATATCAGCAAGATCTCCTTTTAATCTCTCTAACCAGAGTAGGAGCTTAATGCACTAGAGTCTACTGAGAACCTCCACTAACTAGAATTAGGCTGGCAATTTCAATTATCTGTGAGAAGGGTATCAGTGTCAACAGCATCAGAGCTGTATATAATATAATAAAGATGTGAGAGAAACGAGAGGAAAAAGAGCAAGAGATTGTGAGAGTAAGAAGAGTAAGTAAGAAAATCCATGGTGGCCTCTCTGAACTGACTACACAAACAGGAGTGTGGATTTATCTGCTAGGACATCACCACTGGCATCTTCTTAATGATGGCCCAGGAAAAAATTTCCCTTTGTACTAAAGTTCTATAGTTTCTCATAAGAGGTTGACTTCCAGTGGTCCAATTGCTCATTACGGCCTAGTTCTGAAAGTTTTGTTCTGGCTTGGGTTCAAACCTGAAAGCTCCACCCCACCAATAACACCCTTGATCGCTGCTGCCACATTCCAAATGGGAGTGTGGATTTTTCTACCATGTGGTCTCCACAGTTTTTTTTTTTATGATTAACCCAGAAAAAAATTCCCCTTGTACTAAAGTTCTACAGTTGCTCATAAGTGGTTGAATCACAAGTGGTCCAATTGCTCACTACAAAAGATGAATGTACCCATTTAGGTCCTTTAGAGTTCCGAAAGTTCTGTTTGGGTATGGGTACCAAACACGAATGCTCATTCCCACTGACAACACACTCCATCACTATTGTTACTCTCTAAATGCCACCATATGTGTTGCACTGCTAGCGTTATCGGAAACCTCGCTGTACACTAGGAGTGCCAGATGCGCTCAAAGCGGTCTGGCGTATTCATGAGGGTGCGAGATAAGGAGGTGGTGACTGCTGCATCAAGCCTGGCAGTCACTGCCGGCCTATGGAGTGGGTGGGCCAGTCCGGGGCAGAAGCAGTTAACAGAGGTTTACGATAACGCTAGCAGTGTAACACTGCTACATTGGTTATCACACTAGGAGCTGTTAACTTTAGATTCAAAAATTGTGGTGCACGTTCTTCATGAATCTGTTGCCCCTTGCACTGCTCGACTTGGACTAGTGCCTTTTTATCGGTGACAAGTCCTCTTTATGTTGAATCATTTTATTGACAAAAGTAATAAAAAGTAAACAATAAAACCATATATAGCCACAGGGAGACATAATGTAGTACATCATATGTCATACATGGAATGAAACATGTCCCCATAGTATCTCACATAATCCACTCAAGGAACCCCAATTTTAAGGCAGTTGGTAAGGTCCGGGGGGCTGCTAAGGAGCTAAGTTGTGCAAAAACGGTCTAATGCTCCAATGATCGTATTTCCCGAAGGTGCCGTTCTGGTGTGACGTGACATGATAGGAGCCCAGTACTTTACCCAGTGCAAAGGATAGGAGCTCCCCTAATTACCGTTGGATAGCAGCACACCTAGTACCTGTTCCTGAGCCTGAGGTTCTCCTAACTGGCCAAAATAGCAACATGTTAACAATTGGAACGAGTAACAGACTTAGTACACACCACATAGGATTACACAGCAGGGAAGGATGAACATATATAGGAAAAGGTAAATGATCCTGGTGCACAGGAAAGCTCCAGCAATAGGAAAATCAGAAGAGAATAAGAGACAAACAGAGAAGGAACTGGGGAGACCGGTTGATGGGTCTAATCTCCAAAGAGAGCCTCATACTCCCTGGATTCCCTGAACCGTACCCAGGGCTCCCACACCCGTAGAACCGCTCATGAGTATCTGGCGACACAGCGGCTAGCTCTTCCATGTGAAAAAGATGGTACATTTCCTTGGCCCATTCCGCTGCCGTAGGACAAACTACCGTGCGCCAGTGGCGAGGTATCACCGCTCGAGCAGCCACCAAGCAAAAACTTAATATATCCCTCTTTTGAGCTCCAATCTGCCCAGGGAGAACTGACAGTAGGGGGCGATTTCAGGGGATGGGTTTATTGGTTTTCCAGATATTTGCCTGTACGTCTGGAATACTTGATCCCAGAATGGCTTAAAGGAAACCTACCACTTAAAAGTGGTAGGTTTTATACACATATACATGGCAGCAGCTCAGGGTGCGCTAGTGCCAGAGCATATTTTTCCTAGGGGAACAAAGCCCCTATCGCAGATTTATAAGTTATATTAACTTATAACTCGGAACACCGCACTTGGGCATGGCGCACCATGCCCGTGCGTGCGCTGGATTCTAAAGTGCTAGAGAGCCGGTGACGTCACCGAGCTCTCCGGCACATGTGCGCCTGCGCAACTTAGCACGGGGAAACAGGCCATGCCCAAGTGCGGTGCACTGAGTTATAAGGGGCTTTGTTCCCCTAACAAAAATATGCTCTGGCACCAGCTCACCCTGAGCTGCTGCCAAGTATATGTGTATAAAACCTACCACTTTTAAGTGGTAGGTTTCCTTTAAGTTTCTCACAAGACCACCACATGTGTAGCACGTCACCTCCATTCGTTCCACAGCGCCAACAAGAATCTGGTATAGAGGGGGAGGTCTTATGAATCACTGCCGGTACCACCTAGAAACAACTTTGTAGCCCTGGGCTGCGCATGCTGAGGACACCTTATGGGTATACAGAAAAGATCGTCTCCAGTCGTCCTGATCTAGTGGAGTCTCCAGTTCCCTATCCCAGCTCCTGACAAATGTGAGCTCTGAGATATCTGAAACCTGAGAAAGGTGTCGGTGCCGTACTAGAATAAAGCATCCCCTCGAGACAAGTCCTCTTTAAATACATGTGCAAGCAGTTTGCACATAAAAGCACATGTAAAATCTAACAGAAAAATGGTGCAAGGTCCTTAGCATATGTGTTCCAATATGATCGGGTAAGGAAACAACAAAGTTCAAAACCTAAATAAACAAAAATAAGTTCTTCAGAAATTATCATTATGGAAAGATGCAAGACAGTGGGAGGTTACTTGTACACAGGAACAAAATGTGCATCTTGTCCTACATGTTTATTACTTTTACTACAATTTTTGTAAGGAAAATAAGGGAAACACTACAATATAAAACTCACAAATAATGTAACAAAGCAATAATACAAAACAGCATGGAAATAATATGAATCTCTTCAAAATATTTCAGAACACCAGCAGTTTCTATGAAAATCACAAAACATCTTCAATGTTGAGAAGGTTCCTGCTGGCATTCTTAAAATGTGCACTCGGGCTTCTTTTACTTGATATTTTAGACCTCCTACAGAATTGTGACTTCACAATTTCCTACTATATTATAATTATTCTTTGTGACCTAATTTTATACAAAGTAAAATTCTTGCAATCAGCACAACATTTCCACCTTCCTCTTCCAAATAACCTTCCAGTAAATACCTTCCAGATATACAGCCGGTACGGAAAGTATTTAGACCCCTTTACATTTTTCACTCTTTGTTTCATTGCAGCCAATGCGTAAGATCAACAAGTTTCTCACATCTGGATTTAGGGATCCCCTGCCTCTTTCTTGCTGATCCCCTCCAGTTCCAGGTCACCAGTTGGATGGTGAACGTTGGTGGAAGCCATTTTCAGGTCTCTTCTGAGATGCTCAATCAGCTCTAGGGCAGGGCTCTGGCTGGGCCAGTCAGGAATGATCACAGAGTTATTCTGAAGCTCTGCTTTGTTATTTTAGCTGTTTGCTTAAGGTCATTGTCTTGTTAGAAGGTGAAAAAAAGAACTATTTTGATATTATCAATTGTCTACAATGAAACAAAGAATGAAAAATTTATTGGGGTCTGAATACTTTCTATACTCACTGTATTTGACTTGCAGAACCTAAACCTGTAGCATGTTTTTGGTGTTAGCCATCGGTTTTAAAGAGATTTCTACTTTTTATTATAATTGTATACTCTAAAAAGATATATTGAGCTTGTATATAGGGTGTCTACCTTGAAGAGTTGTCTAAAAGCAGTGAGAATTACAAGCTTAATCAAGCAGCGATGTCCATCAAAATTATCGGACACTTATTGATTACGATGGACGTTGAGTAATGCTTAATTTTGCCTGCAATGACACCACAAGAAAAATAAGCAATTAAACAGCCATTTCTCAAAAGCAGTTGATCACGTGCTAAACCCATCAGTCATCCTGAAGACCTAGGTCTTGATCTTAAGGTCTCAAACTTGATAAGGTGTTGATTTTAAGCTCCCAAACAAACAAATTTATTTCCAAGTTGTTAATATTGTCGATCATAAAGGCAAAGGTCGCATGTCACAATCGTATATGGAACTATAATAATTTGGAGATGCTGTTGGGAAGGCTGATGTATTCAACAAATGAGCTTGATCATTGTTCTATTGGTGTGGAGATGTCCCCCTGCTCATCAGCATCTGTCAACCATGACAAGATGACTGACTATAAAGAAAAGTCGTTAGACAGGCAATATGTGTAGGTGGACAACTACATTACGGATCTGCTTCCAATTTGATTGAAAAAATTAGCAATTTGTTATTGTGGATGCTTAACCAATACCACCCCCATAAAATACTGTACCACAGCAACAAGCCACAGAAAAACTCTCACAGGCACCAACGGTTTTTCTAGGTTAAATTGCTAAATTTAAGTATTTGTTGAATAATTTAAAAATATCCATTGAAATGTTTGTATTTGAATTCTTCCCCCTTTGAAGTTTAGATTTCCAGATTAATTTAGTTGGTAAGAATACAAACAATAGCTCTAATCGTCATTTGGGCTGTCACGGGTGATGACCAGACCCCAACTGTAATGTTTGGGTCCATGCTGAACATAGTGGGTTTGGGTCCCAAAGCCAGGATTTAAGAAGTTCAGGTTTGGACTCGGCATTTTGGCTCAACACCAACCCGCAATACCCACCAAATATTAACCCTTTAAAATTACATTGGCAAAGCCATCATTGGCATTTAAAAACTAGCAAAGCTTCACATTGACATCATGACACTGGTGGCTTTTAAATGCTGCCATTGGCTTCTAAAGGGCTAACACATGCGATCAGTGCAAGCACTGATTGGTGGTGTTAGCTGTGTTGATACCCAAACCTCTGTTCAAGGTTTAGTCAAACTTGATAAACCCAAATGGATCTGCTCATCTATAGTTGTCACTATGGTCTGTTTTTGGCTTAGCTATTGTGAGAACAAAGGGCAGAGCATATTTAAGATCAACATGCCCTGTTGTTTTCCCCCCAATATTATCTGTCAGAGAACAGTTTGCACACACCCCTGCACTTAAAAGTGAATGTGTAATAAATGGGGGGCGGCCAATGTCTTCTTTCAGCAGCTTGTCTCACCCTAACCAAAAAGATCAAGCAGTAGACTTGTTTGATACTTATCTCCTATCAAATTGCCTTCTGAGGAGAGTTGGGAGAGATCCTGGATGCTCCATTTATATTAGATGGTTGACCAAACTCACCAAAATCAGTGGATTTGGCCGAATTTTCTCTAATTTGTACAGGGGCATTAATTCAGTTTTACCAATATCAATGAGTTTGGACAATTTTGATCTGCGTGTATTGTAGTTAATTTTACCAACAACATGACACACGTAAAGTAAAATTTCTTTAGCCATTGCAAAACTAGACGAAAAAGTGGAAATTTCAAAGAAATAATAAAAAAAGAGGCAGGCCCTTTCACATTTGAACATCTCCAAACCTTCAACAGTCTCATTGACCTAAAGCGATTTATCCGCTCTTTAATTGTTCTTCTGAACTTTTTGTGTTGAAAACTTTTTGTGCAACATCTCGTAAATCTGTCATCACCTCTGAAGGATTTTATCACATTCCCTCTTTTCTTACCACCTTTCTCTGTAGAATGTGATATTTTCTAAAATAGCAAAAAGAAAAAAACAATCACTACACTACTATATGTCGAAAGTCATTTTAGCCTGATCCTATTTACCATCATATATCTAACTCGGATGCACACAGAAACAATTCCCGGCATGATATTTTCCTACTCTGTTCTATAGTTTACAGTTTGAAAGCGATATTTTGTGTGAGTATCCAGAAAGTTTTTCTCAGTAGGGTGTGCCGTTTGCAAAGAAGACACAGAGAGAAGTTTTGCAAGAACCTCAGTACAAGGAATTTGAGAGACACGCTGAAGAAATCTGAATCCGTTCTTTCTTTCTTTCAAAATATATAAAAGTCAACAAGAATGAGCCGAGATTAAGGTTCGGATGATGCGCGTCTTTTAAGATTGATTCTGCTGGCACCAACAGCGAATAAGGGATTGATCTGTACAAGCGTTTGGAGAAGTCATGCCAGCTTTATTCTCTTTTTATTCTACTGAATTTTCTTAACTGAAACAAAAATTGGATTTTTGTATTTCAGTGTTGAGGAAAGAAATATACACTTGCCAGTGTAAAATAATCTTTTAATAAATCTGGTTACTCTTGTTTGGAGTACTTGGGATCGTGGGTAGACAGCCGTTGAGTCACACTAGTGAAGTAAGGACATTTAAGCTGGCCATGGCTTCATTCAGCTGGCATCTATTACAGACATATTATCCATAGGCAAACAATACTTACAGTTGGTCCATGCCAGGTACCTCTTGTGGTGGCTTATCTACCATCAAAACAAGAACAGATAATAAATTAAACAAACACCATCCTTTTTCTCCCAAATCTGCAAAATAGACATCAACCAAAAGATCAGACATATAGATGGTCTAGCAGACTGACCAAAATAGGTAGGTTTGACTAACTTACGGTACACCAATAATTCTTGTATTGACAGTTTTCTGTCCTACTTTGCACTTAGAAGAACTTCTTTGGAGCTTGCACATGTGTTTAAGAAGTGTGTGCACCAGTTTTGTGTCGCGGCTGCGCTGTATTGTAAAGAATTGTACACCTAAAGGGGTATGTTAGTGCAAAGTCAGAGTTTGCAACACTTTAACCACTTAATGACCTTGCCTGGCAATATTTGTAGGGGCTTACAGGCTGAGCCCTCTCCATAACCAAAGGATGTTTGCTGCATATTGCAACAAACACCCACCGGTAACACCACAATCCATACCTGCGATTGCGGGTGTTTACAATTTGATCGCTACCGGCAAAGCCGTCGGTGGGCCAGTGCATGGGTGCTGCCATCTTGGTGTAGATTGTTGCTCCCCATGACTTGCTTTTAAAATATGAATTTTGTTTAAAATATTTATTCAAGTTTTATCCATGTTGTTCCTTTTTTGCATACACTGTTTTTATATATAACCACTGAGAAGGTATAAAAAAAACAGCATAAACTGACGAAACCCAATCCCTCATGTATAAGCCATTGTATCAGTGATAACATTCTGATTGGTTGACACAATCAATATTTCGGTTCCAGGGATTCGAAACCTTAAATGATGGATTTAGATAAAGCTTGATATTTCATTTGTTATTGACGGTGAGGGAAGAACTCAGGAAGAAGATTGTAGAAGCCAAGAGGCTCCTGATAACAGTCTAATCCTTCAAAGCTCTTATCAGCTGTTTGGGATTTTTGAGATTTTCTGTAGCCAGCTGGATGGGAACGAGTTTTTAGGGCTTCCACTTGATATTTTAGGGAGGTTTAAATACAGTCAAAGTATAAAGTGACAATTGTAGAGTGAGTGCGTTATGATATTTGCCGAGTTGCCTCGTTACAGAATGGCATGGACCATGGCATCGACCTCAATATTGCGATCCGGGTCCACTCAACACTAGTAGTGGTTTATTAGAGGTTATTTTTCATTGTCCAGACAAATGTGTTGGGAAAGGAATGATGTTGAATTAAAACATCTATAAAAAAAATTGTATGTAATTTTTTTTTACATTGAGGATATATTATATAAATTATGTACTATATGTGTTTTTGTATAAGATGTCTCATAAAAATCTAATCTTTAAGACCAAATTTACAGGAAAAAAAAATAATATATCTTCTGAAAAGTAGTTCTTTATGAGCAAAACTTTTGTCACCGCTTTCCGTGAGTGCATTGGCAGGGTGCCTGTTTGCTGTACAGTAGGATTCGACACCGATGCTTGTAAATTACCTTTTTACAATGCAGATCACATACTTTGTTGTGAAAAGCCTTAATCCATTTTCTGTTTTGAAGAGATCCGTTTAAACATATGGATGTTTTGAGCCTATTAAGAGATTTGGGAGAGAATGCCGTAATGTAGAGCATAGTACAACTGCATGGATAAGACGATACTTACTAATGTAATTACATGGATAAAGAAGTATACAAATGCAACTCTGCCAACACATCATTACCTACCGGTGACAACTCGTTGAATATGAAATTGCATAAACTTGAGTTAAGTTTTTCTATTTTTTATTTTTCAAAATTCTAACTCCATTCTATGATATAATTTTTTTTTAATTCTTACAATGACATCCCATTGGATGTAATGTCAAATCTTAAAATTCATTTGAATATGTATTTACATGTATTTATTTATATTTTATGTGTGGTTTTTTTAATACTTTATATGTTTACCATGAAGTCATAAAATTTTCATTTTTTTTTTCTTATAACTTTTCCATTGTAAATGGGGCATCTATATAATGACCAGTTAATGGAAAAATGACACCCCAAGCTGTACGGGGTCTGATAAGCTATATTTAACTCTTTCAAACCCGGGGGAACTTGTGACCATTGGGTCTATGGAGGCATTGGCACTGTCACTTCCTCTAAATACTACATAAAGATACTTCAGGGCTAATAAACTACTTCTACCTTCACCCTAGAGTCGCCGGATATCTCTGACAACTGGATACCTGGTCCCTCTCCTGGGATCTATGTAGCAACAACAGCAAATACAGAGCTGCATAAACATTGACAACATTGCAATCTCAGGCCTCAGGCCTAACATCTAAACTCAGTGAGCGGTCAGGATATTAGTTACCTTATATACTCGAGTATAAGCTTAGTTTTTCAGCACAAAATCCGCCACCTTCATGCCAGTGGGGCGTGAAGGGGGGGGGGGGCGCACGGCCGGACGGGAGTGGGCTGGCGCGGGGCGTTACTGTTCCCACGCCTGCGCACTTGCTGCTGCCGGCGACTTTTCATACGTGAAAAGTCGCCGACTGCATTTTTTTCTACGCCAGGCGCTGCGCTGCAATCAGCCCCAGTACATCAAGAGGCAGAAGCACGAGCGCCAGCGTATGATAAATATCCCCCTATGTCTCCATAAGATATCTCCATAAATTCACCCCTGTTTGAGATGGTCTGCTAAGTTCTTTTTGGCAGTACCATAAGGTAAATGGAGAGGGTTGCGTACATGAAGGCCCGTTTTTGCAATACTTCCTTTCTCAGTGGTAGGGCCTACAGCTATCAGGCATTTATGGAATATTCTATGGATACAGTCCTAAATGCTCAATGGGAATACCCTTTTAATCCCAGGACTAGACAAGAAACTTGGCCGTCCTCAATGGACAATTTCCTGTATCTCTAAATACTTTCTGTTAAATAAAATCCCGGTTATTAAAACAATTGATGTCATGGAGTAGGAACAAGTCAAGTGATTCTTGCACTTTTGGAACATTTTATCTTTTCTTCGCCTGTTATTCTTCATTGTAACAATAAGATTTAGCCCTGGAACGTACAGCTGAACAACACCTGGAACGATGAAACGTCCCTATTCCTGGACACGGATATTTGAGCCTCCAGTCACAAAAAATAAAACTGTTACTATCCCAGATGTGGTCTAAAGAGTATCATTTTTTCAATGCTACCTATTCCTTATATTTTAATTGTACCCTGATGTGTCTTGAAAAGTTAAGAAGGTTTTCTTTGCTCTCCGGTTTAATGAGCCAGCTGTTGTTTTAAAATGTAACTTCCTGTACAGGCAGGTGGTACTTTGTTTCCAGCTATAAACCAATGTAATGTTTTGATAAATGTGTTATTGAACTTACGCTTCGCTGGAAATTCGGATACTTCTCGAGCTGCTTGACTTTCTAAGTGTCAGTTGATGAAGTTTTTTTTTTTTCTAAAAATAAACCTAATAGTTTCCGTAAGAAAATGTAACACAGATGACATGGCTTTTATTAAACACTTATGAAATATGCATTTACGGTATCTCCGATATGTTTGCTTTGTATTTGAGCCTCGGGGCGTTAAAGATAATTTAATCTGTGATATTTACTTTTCGAGAGGCAACTATTACGGTAATTGAAAAGTAATAGCAACTTTATTAAAATGAAATAAAGCTATTTTTAGTGTGGATACATATCAAATGGAAAGAAGTTATTAAAGTTCTTGTTTTACTAAATGGGTTTTATTAAATGTAACAAGGAAAGTCAAAAATTTACTTCAATGAAGAGAATTCATGCGAGGCTGTGTTTTTGGGGGAGGCCAAATTGATCAATAGTCCAAGGCTTCCATCTACCTGTGGATAGGTCTTCTGAGTACAACTTGAGAGTACCAGTAACTAGTGTTGAGCGGATTAGAACCTACAATGCTCAGCCAGAAGTTTGGGCTTGGCGTCTGTACTCACCCCTGTGCTGGTAACATCTACGATCACTGCGGGCACCATACATTGGAGTTAACCTTTTAAATGGAGTGGCAAAACTGCATGGTACATGCTAACTTCTGTAGGATCATTGCACCCCAATGACGTCACGCAGAGCAACAATCCTTGTACTAAAATCGAGCCGCTCATGTGCCACCAGGCTTTAGATACCACTTTAAGCTTTTCTGGCAGAACTTAAAGGGTAACACCTGTTGCCAGTGCTGATTGCATGTGTTACCGCTGAGGATGAGCGTTTGAGTTTGGGTGTCCAAACCAAACTCCAGGTTTGGATTCTGTCAAACTCAAAAAAAAAACCAAGCCTGAAGAGGTCTGCTCATTCCTGCCATTTACCTCTTTGCAACTCTAAACTTGGGGGTTTTTTTTAGTTTTAATTTGTGCTTAAATTAGGCATATGCCTATGTGCTCATTCATTTTTTTTTTCAAAACACAGCTAGTAATTGATAAAAGCATTGGAAATACTTTAGTTTGAGTCAATTGAGACAATAGTTAGCCAAGGAATATTGAAAAACTCTTTAACTACATTAATATACTATTATTAGGCTACCAGTAACTTACAGAATTACACTATAATGAGGAATGGGTCTATATTTATAGAAAAGTTGTATTCAGCTCAACCTTTACTTATCTATACATGCACTACACTCATGCTCATTTTTTTTTTTTAATCATATCCTGAAAAAAGTTATACCTAGCTTTCAGTTTTTTCAACCTTCACTGAGTACTACACATGATACTTCTGCTTTACTCTTTGGTTCGGTACGATCATGGTGATACCAAATTTATATTGGTTTTGTTGTGTTTTAATACATCTTCTGACAATAGTAACTTTTTCATAGATTGGTGTACGAAGCTACGTAAGGTGTCATTTTTTGTGAGAGGAGAAGCTGTTTTCATTGCTGCCATTTTAAGGACTGTGATACCATTTGATCACTTTTTATAAAGTTTTTTTTAAAATTTGTAAAAATGTATAAAAGTGGCGTTTTGGATATTTGGGTACTATTTTCTGTGATGGGGTTCATGGCCAGGAATATCCTTTTGTATATTTTGATAGATTGGGCATTTTGGGATGCGCGATAACTAACATGTTTGTGCCATTTACTGTTTATTTAGTTTAATATCAGTTCTAGGGAAAAGAGAGTGATCTGATTTTTTTTTTTACTTTTTATTAACTTTTTTTATTACCATTTTTTAGACCCTCTAGGGTACTTTATCTCTAGCCAGTCTAATTGTTCCTACCATATACAGCAATACCACTGAATTGCGGTATATTTTGTTTTTAACACATGATACATTGCAATGTGCCACTGGCAAATTGTAACAAATCTGCAAAAACCATACAGCCACAGGTCTTACAAAGACCCAAGGCTGTCATGGCAGTCAAACGCCCTTCCCTTATGAAGTCATAGGCAGAGACGATCGCAAACAGGATGGCGGTGCCTATGCACCACCGTCTTTTAACTGCCGCTGGTGGATCCACCGGTATCAATCATAGGTTTAACAGTAATAGCGGTGGGTGTTTTCTGAAATATACAGCAAATCTCAGTTCTGTATGGTGAAGGCTCATCCCGTGAGCCCTCTTCATACAGAATTTTCAGCTAAAAGGTTAATGTATATCAGCCCCATTATCTCTTTCTGATTTAACACAACAAGACTTTTATGAATAGTGTGCATTGTGTTACATGGATCTGGTGCCATCAATTGAGGAACATTGAAGTCCATCAAATGGCTCCAAATCTTGAATAATACAATACTTTTGGAAAATGCAATGGTGCAGATCCAAGCTGTGGGTAAATTGTAGGCTTGTATCAATTGCAAGGGGCATCTTAAATCCATCAAAAGCCGTCTATGTTGCACATCCATACAGTTCTTCCTTGGTTTCTTAGGAATGTAAGAATTTTTGGATAAATTATAAACAAAAGAGAACTTGTGGTATTTGAGGGAATTTTAGCCCTTTTAACTACCTAGTTTGGTCCAGAATGTTTATTTTTTTTTTTCTTAAAATCATGCCATATTCATACTTTTGATTTAGAGTCGATTAAGAAAATCAAGAAAGTAAAATTTGAGAAGCGCAATGTGATCTCCACTCGTCTCTCAAATTTTAGCCAGAAGAGATCATCTCAACAAAAGAGTTTAACATGGCCTGTGTTCTGATTAATAAGTCTATCATTTGTCATCAGTTGTGATGGTCCGCTGAAATATTTCATTAAAAATTCTTTCAAGTTTAATATAACTCACAATTTCCCATTCTCTATTATTTCATCTATAATTACACAGATCGCGATTTCCATTATTTTAATAAAACTTTGTTGGAACTTGGTCAACACAATTTTAGTGAAAATAATCTAAGAGCAGATTTGTCGTAACTTCTTTCTCACCCAGAGTGACAATAATGTCTGGCCAGATATTAGATAATTATGTAGACGTTTCACTTGTTCCATATTTCATGGTAATTACACTGTTCGAAGAATAGATGAAGCCAAGTTAAGCAAGAACTTTCCATGTTAGGATCAACACTGATGTGAATAGACTGATTTTTTTTGTTCCTCATGTAATAATGTGTGTGCTATAAGAAGTATGTGTGAGGAGCAGTAGAAAGTCACTTGTAATCTCCCAACTCTTAAAAAGTTTTGCAGGATTCCCCCAAAAAATAGGGCTTACCCTACTCCAGCTCTCGATTTTGTAATCTGATGTTACTGGCTGTAAGTGTCTTAGAGCCTGCTAGAGCCAATCAGTGGCCTCAGTGGCCCTAATGATGTCCCTTATTTCTTTCCTTCCTTCTTTCTATGAGGTTTTCCGGAATTCCCAGAAAACTCCTTTACTATTGTGATGTTTATCTACTATACTAAGTATATAATATCGCAACTGAAATTTTTGGAACTCATTTCAACTTTACAAGAACATAAAACTTAAAAATGCTTTCCATGTTATTGCAACACACATCAACATCCTCGTACAAGTGAACTCCCCTCAATGACCCAGTCAACTCCCACCAGCAGTTTACTTGCCCAATCTATAACTTTCTTTATCAAAAGAAAACCTATTTACAAACACATCTCCATGTATCCGTATGGACAGTATGACTTTATAGGACCCTAACTATTAGCCAAACGACTACTTGTTAGAACATCCCCATAGCAGTCGCCATGTTTCCAACATTAGTAGTAAAAATCCTGAACTATATTTACAGGAAAATAATTAGCCAAACATTTGTGTTCTTTCTGTAATTCTTATTATAGATGAGCTGGGTTACTTTGTGAGGGTCCATGCACACTAACGTATGCTCACCCAGCCATAGCCGTATGGGCACACATTGGGTGTGCTGGAGGAGAGGAGAAGTGAGCGCTGCTTTTCCCTCCTCTCTCCATACAGAATATATCTGCATGAGAATAGATCTTACGGCCAAAGAGAGAGCATGTTCTATTTTTTTTCTGTGGCCACGGCACGGTACCTTGAGCACACATTGCACTCACACATTGTACTGAGCCCAGGCTCCATAGACAACTATCGGGGACCTATATATGGCCGTAAATTTCACCAGTTCACAGGCAGAGCCTGGGTGCCAGAAATATCAAGAAGCCTCAGCCGCTCATTATATCCGGTGTAACTTGTGGGGCGGGGGGCAACATCAACATTAACAAGATGCACCAGCTCTTGATAAGTTCCCCCAAAAGAGTTTAGGAGATGGAGGCGGATCTTCTGTTCATCCATATGCAATACAATTCATCCAATGTGATCCCATCATTTGTGATTGCACCCAGGGACTCTCTAGAAGACTTTATTGTACCCTACTTCACCTAAAAATATATTATATCAGAAATTATTTCTTATTTTTATAAAAGCTTTAATAATTACATTACTTAAAACATGAAATAAAACCACCATCACACGTTCTATTTGCTACAAATTTACAAATGAAAACGGAATCCTGTCCTGCAAAAAAACAAGAGAAATAAACAAAAAATAACTAAATGTCTCCTTAAAGGGGTTAAAAGAACCTAAGATATGCTGGAACTGAAACAGAGATTCAAAAAGATTAATTAAAACATAAAATAAAACCACCACCACCACAAGTTCTATGTACTTCAAATGTACAAATGAAAACGGAACCCTATCCCACAAAATGCAAAATAAATAAACAAAAAATAACTATATGTCTCCTTAAAGGGGTTAAAAGAATCTAAGATATGCTGGAACTGAAACAGGGATACAAAAACTTCCTGCTCAAAAAAAGTTTATAAAAGTTACATATTTCCTTCACAGGTTATGAATATTTTCACAAATTCAATCCAGAGACTAAAGGAAAACCGAGTAAATATAGGACAGGAGGTGGATTTTAGAAACCAGAACCAGTAAACTTTCTGTATTGTATGGATTGGCCAGATTCAAAATAGAAAAGTGGTCGCTTGTAAAAGTTTATGAGCCCAAGAAAAACATTCTATAAGGAAATCTGGTTTTGTTTCTTGACAGTAACATTTTTCCTTCCATTCTAACCATTTCGTTTGAGCTGATTGTTATGTCAAACCTTATGCCAAAGGCAATAAAGTAGCCATGAAGCCCCTATCTACATGGGTTTTGGCATTGACTATGGTTTCCTTCACTTTTTAAAGTATAATTCTATTTTTTCACTGATGGAAACATGAGATTTTATTGGATGCGTAAATGTCTGAAACTTTGACAGATCACATTGCGATTGTTTAAAATATTTTTGGTGCCCCTTGAAAGGACAGAAGTATTTCATATATTATGTCCTGAGTCTAATTGCATTAAAGTATTATTATTATAAACTCTGGGTAAACATTACCAAGCTGTAAAAACAAGGTGCGGGGCTCGGCTTTGTTCTCTCGATGTCTTTTACCATCTGCAAAACGATTTGGAATTTTCAAATGAATCTAATTCTCGATTATATTACATGTATTTGACTAGTGGCTTCCAAACAGAAGCCACGGCTCGGTTGTAAACTCTTCACTATCAATAAGGGATGAATGGCTGATCAACACTGGGTCCCACAGATCACTAATACAGGCATATTCAGCCCCCCCCCCCCCCCACACACACACCATTTCTTACCTGGGGTAAAAGTTTACAGAATGGTGCTATACTGTGTGCAGTTTGCTTGTGTATAGTGCAGGGGGTGCCAGATTCGGGAATTGTGCCGCACATTCTTCATGAATCTGGCACCCCCCGCACTGCTCCCCCAGAGTGCACCACCTTTTTTTGGTGCACCTTAAAACATGAAACAGACTTCTGTCTACCTCTGCATGATAAATGTGGAGCGCGGTCCAACTGAGCACCGGAACAACCCTTTGAGTGCAGAATTTTGTGTCGCCTCGGGTATAGTGCAGCTGCAACACCCGTTGCAGACACTTTATAAATACATGTCAAGCAGTTTGCACTGAAATGAACATGGAAAATCAGACAAAAAATGGTACAGGGGCTTTAATTTATGTGGGTCACTATGTGCAATCTGCTCCTGCTATAACATGCTGCCTGCAGATCGGCCCTCAGTTTGTTTTCCTAACTCTAGAATTTGCTACAAATATGTAAAGTTACAGGGAAGTTGTCAGCAGGATTTCACATATCAGTTTAAGGGCAGCTGCTGCAGGTCAAATTATACACAACACAAACAAGTATTTGGCTCAGATATCTGCTGGTTCGTTTTGAGAAATCAAAGTCCAAAAAGGTTCTTATCTTTTTTCAACTTCTTGAGCTGAAGTCGTGTGGGTGTATTTTCCAATGGGGACACTATGACTCGAGCTGCTACTTGAGATGATCTCATGACTCCAGAAGTTGAATGGAGAGGTACTTTTTCTGAAGTGATAAACTAGCAGAAATATGTTTGTGTTGTGTACCTTGGAACCAGCAGCAGCATGTTATTTAAGAGGTTGGCCACTATTAAATACATATCCTCTATTCAACATGTCTCTGCATGTATATGTGGCTCTGCATGTTTATGTACCTGTATCCACAAATCCACACAGCTGCCATCACTGCTCCAGGTTGTCCATGCGATGTCTCTCTCTGGGGCACGATTAGTTACCAGGTCCCGTGGAGTTCACGAAAGTGCATTGTCCAACAATAATGCACTGTACCGCGATTCACTAAGATTGTGCGCCCGATATCCTGCATGTGTCGCTTCCCCGCTCAGGTCCGCTGGAGTTCACCTTCTTCTTCCTGGTGCATGTAAGTGCATTGTCTTAAATCCCGCTCTCAGTCCGAATCAGTCAGATCGTCCGACGGCACCCCCTGCCCGATTTCTGGCCATGAATGCCAGCGCAGCTGCACCACAATTCGATCGCGTGCGACATAATCCTTGCGCAAACCCCTGTTAAATACCTGTCAAAGCTGTGCAATTCCCAAAAACCGTGAAAACCGTCCAATAAAAGTGTGATTATTAAATAAGCCCCACTGTCTCTCTCTTCTCACAGTCTGTCCACACAGAGGACAGGGGAAGGAAGAGGGGAGGGGGAAGAAGCAGGACGAGTCATAACTCTTCTGCTACATCTCCTCCTATTCAGCAGAGTTCAGAGATGTAAAGAAAGAAGCATTAAGGGTCTGTACACAGTACAAAAGTAAGTTGCAGGACAGCTGAATCACTTGATCAACATTAGGGATTGTCTACTAGACAGTAAAGGCACATGGGCAATTTATGTAATGGAGTGGCACACACTTTAATCATAATATATGATATCCTGCTAACAGATTTCCTTAGCTAGCAGAGTGTACCACCATTTACATGTCTCAGAAAAATGGAGGCATTTAAAGTGTAACACCTACGATGAGTGTCATCGCCGATCACGGTTTTTACCAGTGTGGGTGAACGTTCAGATTTGGTACCCTTAAGGGGGCCTCTCATCCCTAGTAGCCATGATTATTTTTTATAGTCTTGTTTTGTGGTGGTTCTAAACATGAAATAAACGTGATAGCATCTGGTTTTCTATGGGATGATGATTGAAGGTGTTCATTGAAAAATACCTGATTTTTTCAACTAAAGTGAAAAGTAATTGACCTGTGGACTTGATGATTCATCAGTGATGTGAATCAGAGAACAGAAGTATAAATGTTTATGTGCTGGAATGGGGGTCGAAAAGGGCAGAGTTTCACTGGTGGCTACGGGAAGCAGAATGGCTCTGCATGTTTCCAATTTGAACATAATATTGTCCCATTTGTAAGCACAGTAGGGTTGAAATATCACATTTTCAAGATGTTGAGATAGAGAAAGAAACAATTCAGACAGTGTTCTCATAAACTGCACCTACATATGGTTACTACTGCTATGATGCCGGCTATGGAAAGACCATAAGGATTTAGTATTTCAATGAAATTTGTACAAAAAAAATCTAATTGACAATCTAGGTAATGAATATAAGGATGTTTGCTTATGGGAAAAAATCTGAAAAATGAGAAATAAATCAAAGAAAGTAAAGAATTCAAAGCAATAGGGGTAGTAAAGAAAATAGAGTCAGAACAAAGGAAGGAACCCTGATAAAGCTTCATTAGGAGGCGGAGTTACATGAGTAACTTCTCAGAGATTTTTTATAGTGCATTTTGATTCACTCATGCACTTTAAAATCTGACCCAAAAATCACTGCTAATCTTTCTGCTATTAATTTCAATGAGGATGACTCTTATTTTTTCAGAATTATGCAAAGAAGTGTCATGCTCAGCTTTGGTGCAGTTTTGAGGGCGGAATAACATCTGAACCCTCAACAGATGCCTACACATAGTTGAAAAAACTGCAACCTATAAATTCGACAGAGTTCATCCAGAAGAGAACAAAAACCCTGATGATAATTGGTTAATAGTAGGGGAAAATTCCTTTCAAATCCAAATTTGGCAGTCAGATTAACGCTCCAATGGATCAACATCAAATAAAAAAAAATAGTTTGTTCCCAAAACATGTTGGGGCACATTTATCAAAAACAGTGCAAGCTACACCCTCCACTTAGTGTACCACTTTTTTTTTGGTTCACCTTTAACTTGGGATGTACAAAACACTTCTGTCAGACGCTGCATAATAAATGTGTTGCAGGGTCCGGCTGTGCACCAGAATGCCCCTTTTCATGGAGAAATTTGTCTTGCGTTGGGTATAGTGCAGCCACGACACATATGTGGCTCTGACACTTTTTAAATACATGTGGAAGAAAGAATATGCACACTCACACAGAAAACTGGCACAGGAGCGATGGTAAATGTGGCCTGTGATATTTTTGCTCTCCTGAAAGGCATCCAGGTCCCTCTTGAATATGTACATAGTATCAGCCATCATAATAGCCTGAAGCAGAAATTTCCACACTCTTACAGTATACAATAGGATGATCGTAGAACTCCCTCTCTTATAGGAATAGAGGGTGTCCCCTGTCTATGGTGATGCTAGAATCACATCTCCTCTAGGTGTAGAGAATGTCCCCTGTCTATGGTGATGTTAGAACCTCCTCTCCTCTAGGTGTAGAGAATGTCCCCTGTCTATGGTGATGCTAGAATCACATCTCCTCTAGGTGTAGAGGATGCCCCCTGCCTCTCCTCTAGGTGTAGAGGATGCCCCCTGTCTAAGGTGATGGTAGAACCACCTCTCCTCTAGGTAGAGGATACTCCCTGTCTATGGGGATGGTAGAACCTCCTCTCCTCTAGGTGTAGAGGATGCCCCCTGTCTATGGTGATGGTAGAACCACCACTCCTCTAGGTGTAGAGGATGTCCCTGTCTACGGTGCTGGTAGAACCTCCTCTCCTCTAGGTGTACAGGATGCCCCCTGTCTATGGTGATGGTAGAACCGCCTCTCCTCTAGGTGTAGAGGACACCCCTGTCTATGGTGATGGTAGAACCTCCTCTCCTCTAGAGGTAGAGGATGCCCCCTGTCTATGGTGATGGTAGAACCACCTCTCCTCTAGAGGTAGAGGATGCCCCCTGTCTATGTTGATGGTAGAATCACATCTCCTTTAGGTGTAGAGAATGCCCCCTGTCTATGGTGATGGTAGAACCACCTCTCCTCTAGGTGTAGAGGATGCCCCCTGTCTATGGTGATGGTAGAACCGCCTCTCCTCTAGGTATAGAGGATATCCCCTGTCTATGGTGATGGTAGAACCTCCTCTAGGTGTAGAGGATGTCCCCTGTCTATGATGATGGTAGAATCACATCTCCTCTACTTGTAGAGGACACCCCTGTCTATGGTGATGGTAGAACCACCTCTCCTCTAGGTGTAGAGGATATCCCTGTCTACGGTGATGGTAGAACCTCCTCTAGGTGTAGAGGATGTCCCCTGTCTATGGTGATGGTAGAACCACCTCTCCTCTAGGTGTAGAGAATGTCCCCTGTCTATGGTGATGGTAGAACCGCCTCTCCTCTAGGTGTAGAGGATGCCCCCTGTCTATGGTGATGGTAGAACCTCCTCACCTCTAGGTGTAGAGGATGCCCCTGTCTATGGTGATGGTAGAACCTCCTCACCTCTATGTGTAGAGGATGCCCCCTGTCTATGTTGATGGTAGAATCACATCTCCTTTAGGTGTAGAGAATGCCCCCTGTCTATGGTGATGGTAGAACCAACTCTCCTCTAGGTGTAGAGGATGCCCCCTGTCTATGGTGATGGTAGAACCGCCTCTCCTCTAGGTATAGAGGATATCCCCTGTCTATGGTGATGGTAGAACCACCTCTCCTCTAGGTGTAGAGATTGTCCCCTGTCTATGGTGATGGTAGAACCGCCTCTCCTCTAGGTGTAGAGGATGCCACCTATCTATGGTAATGGTAGAACCACCTCTCCTCTAGGTGTAGAGGATGCCCCCTGTCTATGGTGATGGTAGAACCTCCTCTCCTCTAGGTGTAGAGGATTCCCCTGTCTATGGTGATGGTAGAACCGCCTCTCCTCTAGGTGTAGAGGATGTCCCCTGTCTATGGTAATGGTAGAACCACCTCTCCTCTAGAGGTAGAGGATGC
Organism: Engystomops pustulosus; assembly: GCF_040894005.1. Taxonomy (NCBI): domain Eukaryota; kingdom Metazoa; phylum Chordata; class Amphibia; order Anura; family Leptodactylidae; genus Engystomops; species Engystomops pustulosus. The sequence goes on from NC_092412.1 coordinate 236,598,473, forward strand.
CCCCACCCCCTGTCTATAGTGACAGTAGACTATGTAGAACGCACAGAACAGACCGGCACTAAAGAAGTAATGGAAAAGAAGTCAATGGCACACCTTGAGGTTTATAGGCATATAATACCTATCCTGTACCTTTCTTTGTAGAACCCTTCTGACCAATCCAATGCTTTTTCCATAGATGTAGTTATATATAAATTAACTGGAGAGAAAATGCTAATTTATGTTTTGTTATGTGATGCTCTTTAATTAAACCCTTTCATTTATAATTTGCACACATTAATAGATATATGTATATATAAATACAAAGGTTTTTAACACGCTCTACATACCATATCTGCACATAATGCTTCAGAATGTTATCAATGTCATTACCTAAAGTGCACACTGAAAAGATCCATAATAAGCTCCTAATTGGGGTGCTTTAATTTTATATTCTGCTTTTACAGCTTTTGTAATTGTGTGATACCTTAATTATATATTATTACGACACCTTGTATTGTCTCGCTTCTTTGTATTTCAGCCTCTCATACTTTTCAACTAAAATAATAGAAAATGGTAATATGTTCAATTTATATTATTAGATGAATCACCAATTCTAGAACAATCCAGCCACAGAGAATTCTAATTTTCAGCAGCTCATCCACAGGATGTTTAATAAGGCCCCAGATTACAAGTTTCCATAATCATCTGTAAGAGTAACCATGGAGATGTGTTGTAAAATCGATAAACATCTATTTATGGTAAAAAGTCCAATCCCATTTTGTGTGGTCAAGAGTAGTGTTGAACAGACCCAAACTTCATATTTCTGGTTCTTGTCGAACTTTGCAGGTTCGGGTCCCTGGACCGCAAACATTGGAAGGTCGGAGCCGGTTTTGGCTCAACTCACCACTGCTAATAGCCGCGTAAACAGCATATTCACCATTGGCAATGAAATTACATGCAGCAGTTATTACAATAACCTGGTATCATCGGGAGCACCAAACCAAAATTTAAATGTTGCTGGCGACTTTGCCAGTGGCAATTAAACAGTTAACACCCCCAATCCGGTTGGGGTGTGGGTTTAAATTGCAATGGGGGCGCTCATCACTACTCAAGAGCAACACCACCATGAGCAAAGGAAACCGCCCCTTAATTTTGGTACCCAGGGACTAAAGGACCCTTGTGCAGTCAACCCCGGGAAACTAGAAAGAACCTTATTTATATCTGAGCATTAAAACTGCCATCAGACACAAGAAAAAAAAAGTGAAAATAAATAAAATGAAAAAATGATAAAAATGCTGTAAAATAATTACCAAAATGTTATAACAAAAACACAAAGTTCATTGACTAATAGAATGAAAACATAAAAGGTCGAATTCCTGCCCCCCATTCTGTACCATTCAAGTACCATTCAAGAGCATCACACAACTCTTATATAGTGGGGGTTGGCATAACTAGACCATATAATAAGAGGGACAGCACAAAGCAGAATTATAGGAAAAATATGCTGAAATCAATATGTGCATAGACAGTATAGGGGCACAGTACTACTAAGCATATTCTGATTGTATGGGCATACCAAAGTACTAATACACCCATTGTGTATAAATAAATATGGCAAAAAACTACTACTCCTATCCTGTATATATAGGCACGGTACTGTACTATTATCCCTAACCTGTAAATACGGGCACAACACAGTACCACTACTCCTATCCTGTATATGAGGACACAGCACAGTACTGCTACTCATATCCTGTATATGAGGACACAGCACAGTACTGCTACTCCTATCCTGTATATGAGGGCACAGTACAGTACTGCTACTCCTATCCTGTATATATGGGCACAGCACAGTACTACTACTCCTATCCTGTATATATGGGCACAGCACAGTACTACTACTCCTATCCTGTATATGAGGGCACAGTACAGTACTGCTACTCCTATCCTGTATATGAGGGCACAGCACAGTACTGCTACTCCTATCCTGTATATGAGGGCACAGTACAGTACTGCTACTCCTATCCTGTATATATTGGCACAGCACAGTACTGCTACTCCTATCCTGTATATATGGGCACGGTACAGTTATACTACTCCTATCCTGTATATATGGGCACAGCACAGTACTACTACTACTATCGTGTATATATGGGCACAGCACAGTACTACTATTCCTATCCTGTATATATGGGCACTATATAGTACCAATACTCATATCTTTTATATATAGGCACAGCAGAGTACTACTACTCCTATCCTGTATATAAGGGCACAGCACAGTACTACTACTCCTATCCTTTATATATGGGCACAGCACTGTACTACTACCCCTATCCTGTATATATGGCTACTGTACAGTACTACTACTCCTATCCTGTATATATGGGCACGGTACAGTACTACTACTCCTATCCTGTATATATGGCCACGGCACAGCAGAGTACTACTACTTTTCTCTTGAGAGATTTTTTAACCCTTGCATTTGGCCCATCTATGTGTTAAATCATCTCAGTCTTTTCCTTCGGGTAAATGCACACTACAATAATTTGCTAAAAATGTCTAAAAGTGCCTTTTCTTACATGTTCCTATAACTAATAAGAGCGCCCACCACACTGTGATGTATGTCAACCTTCCCCACAACATATGTCGGTACATCTTTAATTTCCTTTGTAGCTTATATAACAACATATGGTTCTGTATTTGTAAATCACAGGGTAGTACTCGGCCTAATTTGTCTAGGATAGACTGGGATTCCTGGTAGACAAGTGCGGTAAAATCACGTAGAGGCTTCGATAACCAGCGACGCTCTAGACTGACAAGCAGAGAGAGCGACGTCTAGAAGGCATCTTCATAATAGACTGCGGTCTCTCTGTAGATCCACAAATACTGGAGTAAATCAAAGGGCCGTGCATCTCAGGAACGACGTGTCATATGATCTGATGTGAAGCTCTTACATTCGCGTTACTGCTTACTGTGGAATCGCTGGTTACGTTACATACATCAAGAAAAATGTGGGATTTTTCAGCCGGTTGCAGATTCCAAAACCACAAACTTTAAAGAGCGGCTACGCCCTTCAGGAAATAACATTCTGTAAGTGAACATTCGGAGCACAAGGGAAGGATCCTATCTAAGACAGCAACACTTAACTTCAAGACATTGCTATAGAGACGCCTTTAAGAGAGCGCCATGGCTCGGATTGTTAGATTGATGTGCAGCACGCTGTGAATAAGATACATGTCTATTCGTATAATGGGAACAATGCGCCGGGAGAGGGTGACAAAAGGTGGAAAGCAGCGGGATAGCTCAGTGCTCAGGCTAAATGCAAGTAAAAATGTTCACACGGAGGAAAATACATGAGCCATAGAGAGTAGGACTGACTAATGGGAAGAAGACACATAAGTATTAGCTATCGCTTTGTGAGTTATGGACATATGAACAACCAGCAGGTCAAATTTATGGTGCTCACCGATCCCCATAATTCATAAGTTACGTAAGATTTCTAAATTTTGATTATGTCCAAATAGCGCCACCCTTATCCATCATCAACGTCTGGTATTGCAATTCAGCCCCATTTACTTTGATTGGGTTGAGCTGCGATACAATTGCCTTGAATAGACACTTGAGAAGATTTATCATAAGTGTTTTAGGGTAAGACATTGCACACTTAGACTAGAGAGTCTTATAGTTCACCAATTTTAAAAGGGTTGCGCAGGAGAGGGGATATATAATAATAATAATAATAATAATAATAAATAATAATAATTCTTTAATAATAATAATAATAATAATTCTTTATTTATATAGTGCACACAGATTACGCAGCGCTGCACAAAGCATGTGAAATTGGTCCCTGTCCCCATGGGGCTCAAAATCTAATCAACCTGGAGTGTGGGAGGAAACCGGAGGACCCGGAGGAAACCCACGCAAGCATGAAGAGAACATACAAATTCTTTGCAGATGTTGACCTGGGTGGGATTTGAACCCACTCAGCCACCGTCCTGCCCTCTATATATGGGATTGTAGGGGATTTCGGCTGGTAGACCTCTGCTATCGGGAGAGTGGGATATCGGAAGTTCACCTTATCTGCTCTATATCACAAGGTCTTTGGATTTCAAGCTTACTGTATATTGAAGTCAAAGGATAGAACTGTGTCCTGTGCTCCATTGACTTCTAAGAGACTTCCGTTGGAGACTTCCATGGAAGTATAAATGAGATAAAAAGAACTTGGGATCCTCCTTTCTGCTGATTGTAGGGGTCCAAGAGCCAAAACCTGAACATATAATATTAATTACCTATCCTGTGGATAGGGGATAAAGATCATTACTGACACAACCCCCTTAAAGGACATCTACCACCAGATTACTGCCGCCTCCTGCTCTGGGCTGAAGAATGATCCGGCCGGTGATGTCTGAGCTGGGGCGTGGAGAGAGCGGGGCGTGTGCTCTCTCCAGGAGGAGGCTTGCAGTGAGGAGGCGTGCATAAATTAAAAGCCGTGGATGCTGAGAGGCGCTCGGGCATTGTTGTTCATTTACATAATTTTTGGACCACGCTCCTTTTCCTGTGAAGCCACACCCATTTGCTGGGAGAAATCCCTATGACGCCCTAGACATAAAGGTGCAAATTTATCAAGCTTTCTAAAAGTAAGAATGTTCTTAGTTGCTCAATCAGTTACAGCTCTCCTTTAAAATATTCATGAACGCTGGTAAAATGAAAGCTGGCCAACTATGAACATTCTTACTTTTAGCTTGATAAATCTTCCCCAAATTGTCTAATAGCTTTATACAGCCCTTGAAATATAAGGAGCAAAGTCTTCAAACTTAGTCACGCTGTAAACAGATTGAAAAATCTGTATCCATTGGGGCAGATTTACTTACCCGGTCCTGTCACGATCCTGCGGCGCGATGTACGATGAGGATTCGGGTCCGGCGCGATTCACCAAGCTCCAAGTTCCTGCATCTGTCGCTTCTGTCTGCCGGAGTTCACCATCTTCTTCCCGGTGCATGTAAGTGCATGTCTTGCGACACAATTTTAAATGTTAAATCCTGCGTGTTGTCCGAATCCGTCGGGTTGTCCGATGGCCCGCCCCTCCGATTTCTGTCACGTGCAAGCCGGTGCCAATGCACCAAAATCTGATTGCGTGCGCCAAAATTCCGGGGCAATTCTGCACAAAACGGAAATCGTCGTGAAACCCGATGAAAGTCCAGCGTTCTGACCCTTTGTTAATGAGCCCCATTGTGTTTTTTGATATTTTGTTGGCAAACCGAGGGAAATGTTTAAAATGTCCCAAAATTTGTGATTGGAAATTCTGTGATTTCTCTATTGTCAGATGATGAATTAAAGCAATTTCACTGAATATTACTGCTAAAGTGTTATTGATATTTATGTCTTTTTTATAGGATAGGTCATTAATATCAGATGGGTGGGGGTCCACCACTCTGCACTTCTAGTGATTAGCTTTGGATTACCGGTTCTGACACAAGAGCCGACACAGAAAACTGTTTTGGAACCAGACACTGCCATTTTCTCTGTACCTGCTGAGCCGGGTTACTGTAGATTATCTCCCGAGTTCAGTAATTTGGGATGAGCGGACCTGTCAAAATTTGAGGCTGAATGCAGCCAAACCTAAATTTTAAAATCCTCTTGACGTGTTAACTGTTTAATGGCGCTAGTAATTAAATTACTTTGGGTGCGCACTGCAATTTTGGGGAGAATCTAATGTTGTAATGGGCGACTTTGCGTTTTGAGGTCCGATCATCACTACAAATAACCTGAGAAAGTCTTTTAAGGTTACATTCACACTAATCATACAGTAGCATGGCATGCACACGTCGGCACAGGGCAGAGGAGGAGGGGGTGAGCAGCGCCGATAGAGAAACATGGGGCACGGCGCCGTATTCCGGGGTAAGATAGGACATTGCCGTCTATGGGGGATGTATATACACCGTATATACATCGGCCGTATATGCAACCCCCATACGGCAGTGTGAATGTAGCCCAACTCTGAGCCACCAATAAGGGCACCTCTGTGAGCCACCATTATCTCTTTCCTTCTTCGTGAGATGCTGCTTTCAATGGCCAAGTAACAAGACCCTAATACTTAGAGGAATATGGTGCAGTAAATGCGGGCCGCCACAGTTCACTCTGGGCTTCTTTACGAGAAGTGTTGGATCTAATGGAGAACATGGCGACTCCCAGGGAGACGACAGAGCATTTTATCGAATATATTGTTTACTTAAGAGCATTTTTGTAGGATCTCCTGGTGCTTTCACAAAGCTTTGTCTTGTGAATAAGACCTTTTTTGGTAAGTGCTAGAATTGTTCTCCAAATATCTTCCCAGTGACAGACACATCTCTCTCATCCACTCTCCCCCTCCCCCATTATTATTCAGCACTTACAAGAATGACCCCCAAAGGTGGACAGCCCATTAGCAAAAAACAACATCATCATAGAAAATTCTACAGATTTTTCCCATTATTTTATTTATACAACCACCATCACCTGCCGGGGCCGCAACCTCATGAGGGATTGACAGCTCCTAATCCATATATGATTATGAAATGATGGCTTCTCACATGAAAATGTGCTCTGTGTATCATCATTTCAATATTTTTGTGGTTGGGGGGTTGCTTAGTGATGGGTTTTAAGTACTCCATCCATGATGCATTTGTTTATATCCTGCAGCTCTTATTGATTTTATGAATGACCTCCTAATAGATATAAATGGCGTGTTTCAGATGTGATAGCTAAAATATCTCTTCATTAAATGTGAAGTATGAAGCTACTCTGTGGGTAATCGTATGGAAAATTAAGTGGATGGCGTCTCCAGCTATCTCTAAGCGGCGGGTGAAAGAATCCTCCGAAAAGTGTGAAATATATAAAGGATTAAAAACATGTCCTGACCTATTCTCAGATATCTAATATTATTCCATGAAGACGCATAAAAATAAGGATCCAGAAATCATTGTCTTCCTATTATTGTTAGTTTTTAGCATACCGGGGTAAATAATTGACTTTGCGGCCATTTATCTTTATTTCCGTGGATAAATTTCGTAGAGGTTCATTTATCTGTAATTGTTTTTGAGGGTTGTAATTTGTTTATTGGTTGGTATGATTTATTACATTTACAAAGTGGGTGAGATGTTGTCCTCAGTTGGCTGTAGTAGAATTAGTAGAATAAGAATTAGTTTGTTTCGATGGATTACCAGAATTTTCTATTGTGATGGCCATAGACATTAGAAGAAATGTGGGCCAAACCTTAAGATTTTTTTTTTTCTTCTGCGACTGACCAGCCATATAATACACACACACACACACACACACACACATATATACACTCACCGGCCACTTTATTAGGTACACCTGTCCAACTGCGCGTTAACACTTCATTTCTAATCAGCCAATCACATGGCGGCAACTCAGTGCATTTAGGCATGTAGACATGGTCAAGACAATCTCCTGCAGTTCAATCCGGGCATCAGTATGGGGAAGAAAGGTGATTTGAGTGCCTTTGAACATGGCATGGTTGTTGGTGCCAGAAGGGCTGGTCTGAGTATTTCAGAAACTGCTGATCTACTGGGATTTTCACGCACAACCATCTCTAGGGTTTACAGAGAATGGTCTGAAAAATAAAAAATATCCAGTGAGCGGCAGTTCTGTGGGCAGAAATGCCTTGTTGATGCCAGAGGTCAGAGGAGAATGGGCAGACTGGTTCGAGCTGATAGAAAGGCAACAGTGACTCAAATCGCCACCCGTTACAACCAAGGTAGGCAGAAGAGCATCTCTGAACGCACAGTACGTCGAACTTTGAGGCAGATGGGCTACAGCAGCAGAAGACCACACCGGGTGCCATTCCTTTCAGCTAAGAACAAGAAACTGAGGCTACAATTTGCACAAGCTCATCAAAATTGGACAGTAGAAGATTGGAAAAACGTTGCCTGGTCTGATGAGTCTCGATTTCTGCTGCGACATTTGGATGGTAGGGTCAGAATTTGGCGTCAACAACATGAAAGCATGGATCCATCCTGCCTCGTATCAATGGTTCAGGCTGGTGGTGGTGGTGTCATGGTGTGGGGAATATTTTCTTGGCACTCTTTGGGCCCCTTGGTACCAATTGAGCATCGTTGCAATGCCACAGCCTACCTGAGTATTGTTGCTGACCATGTCCATCCCTTTATGACCACAATGTACCCAACATCTGATGGCTACTTTCAGCAGGATAATGCGCCATGTCATAAAGCTGGAATCATCTCAGACTGGTTTCTTGAACATGACAATGAGTTCACTGTACTCAAATGGCCTCCACAGTCACCAGATCTCAATCCAATAGAGCATCTTTGGGATGTGGTGGAACGGGAGATTCGCATCATGGATGTGCAGCCGACAAATCTGCGGCAACTGTGTGATGCCATCATGTCAATATGGACCAAAATCTCTGAGGAATGCTTCCAGCACCTTGTTGAATCTAAGCCACAAAAATTGAGGCAGTTCTGAAGGCAAAAGGGGGTCCAACCCGTTACTAGCATGGTGTACCTAATAAAGTGGCCGGTGAGTGTATATATACATACACATTTCTGATCAAGAAAGAAAAGTCTCCGTAAGTGTCACCAAGCTTTTTTTTTTTCTCTTTCGTCATTGTGTTTCAGGGATTGGTAGAGTATTTACTCCTAGCTCATGTTTGCAGCTTGCCTTAGATCTCATAAGGAAGTATTTAGACACCATACAACAACTTTGGTAATATGGTGACTATAGACTCGATATTTCTTGATGATAGGTAGGTCAACCTTCTATGTTTGCTCATGATTGCTCACTCCCACTGGTAACACCCACAATCGGTGCTCACCAACATTTTTCCTAGGATCCTCGCTCCCCGATGATGTCACAGGGGGCCAACAATCCTAGGGAAAATGGCACTGCGCATGTGCTGTCAGCATGTAGTGAGTAACACAGCGATGTTCTGCCAGCATTTAAATGCCACCAGCACAATTTAAAGGGTAACATAAATGGCTCATTCCTACTTCTAAATCATCCTGTAAGAAAGAACTCTGGTGGTGTGTGAGCTTTTAATGTATGCCTGCTCCCCGCTACAAGCCACCTCCTGCTCCCAGCCGGGAAAGAATCATCCGGCCTGTGGCGTCAGAGCTGGGGTGTGGAGAGAGTGGGCGTGTGCTCTCTCCAGGAGGAGACTTGGAATGGGGAGGTGTCCATAAATTAAAAGCCGGGGAAGCTGAGAGGCGCTCGGTCGCCGCCATTCTGAGCGCCTCCGGCTGCTTAACAAAGTTATTATTTCATTAATAAAGATGGCTGAAAACCTGTTAAACGGTCCCCCATCCCCTAGACTGGACAAGCACCTAATTAGGACACTGTACCACCAGTAATCTGGTGGTAGATGTCCTTTAAGTATCTAATGCTGTCTAGTATAGCCTATTTGTTGGCTTAGTTTACACCAGAAAACTGTGCCACAATTGTTGTTCGTTTACATACTTTCCTCATTTTCCTGTGAAGCCACTCCCATTTGCTGGGGCAAATCCCTATGACATACTAGGCATAATGGGGCAAATTTATCAAGCTGTCTGTAAGAATGTTCTTAGTTGTCATTGGCAACCAATTACAGCTCCCCTTTAAAATATTCATGAACACTGGTTAAATGAAAGGATATTTTTGCGAGGTTAAATTTGGGATTGAAAATGATGTGATTTCTCTATTGTCAGATGATGAATTAAAGCAATTTCACTGAATATTACTGCTAAAGTGTTATTGATATTGATGTCTTTTATATAGGATAGGTCATTAATATCAGATGGGTGGGGGTCCACCACTCTGTACTTCCAGTGATTAGCTTTGGATTACTGGTTCTGACACCAGAACCGACACAGAAAACTGTTTTGGAACCAGAGACTGCCATTTTCTCTGTGCCTGCTGGTGGTGTGTGAGCTTCTCCACAGCCACCCCTAAATAAGGTAGTCCTCTACTGGATCTTGAAGCACTGTTATATGAGGAACATATTACTTCTTCAGAGCTTATATTACATATTTGGTACTCTAGTCTTTAAATGTGACCATGGATACTGGTGGAGAGACCCCGGCATTAGTTCCTACAACCCTGAAGGTGACATAAATGCAAGTCAAATTTTATCATCTTGGATGGTCAGGCTGATCATCTAATGTGTATGAAGGCAACCTCACCTTTAGCCCAACCTCAACCAGAAGAGGCGGGATAAGGAAGGGCCAACCAGTTTAATTTTATCATTTTTGAAGGGAGAAGAAGCTCTTGAAACCTCTGATAGTTCTTCCAAAAATATTGAATTAATTTATCTCCAATACTTCCAGTAGACTATATTTGTCTTCATCTGAAATAAATAAAGCCTATAGCCTAAAATAACAAATTATTTATCTAGTTTAATCAATTTAAATGAGTTTCCAACAACATTTTATTTTCATTCTATAGGATCTCAAGTCGGATTTTATTAGATCAGAGTAAACAATGTTCATTTCAGACTTCATCAGAGCATTGTGGTTACTTATAGAGCGGGAAGATAGACTATTCCAGTTATAGCAAGGATTAGGAAAGCAAACACAAGAAAACCTAGCGCCATATAAAGCATGAAAGTATATGTGACCTCTGTATTTTAACAGCTGGATCTGGCTTTGCATGAAGCTTTCTCTTACCGGTTGACATGTATCTTTTAATATTAAAGCAAACATTGCAGAGCTTGTGACATGACACTACATTGTCCGAGTAAACAGGGCTCTCCTTGTCGACTAATAAAGCACTTCCAGTCAATTTGGAAGAAATTAATAAAATGTGGCAATTTTCTGCTTATGTGGAGTTTGTTTTTGTCTGTAATTGGGGCCTCTCACACGTCTACTGAGAAACCAAATAAGACTTAGGGTTGTGGTTGATTCAGTAGCAAAAAATAACAGTATTGCAGGGCAAAGGAAGCGAAGAGCGGGGATATCTTTTTTTTTTTTCGTATGTGAATAATATTTAATATTCTGGTATAAAATCTTTTTAACTACTCTCTTAAGCTCTTAATTCTCATTTTATGGGCTAAATAAAAGTGAATAATTGCAATGATGAGGTAGGCTAGTTGTGTCTTGATTAAATTCTGACATTTTTTGTAGAAATATCACCACGCTTGTCTATGAGCTGTGTCTGGTTACTAAAGATACTACCAATGGAGTCTCTATACAGCAAGATCCTTTAGACCAGTGATGGCAGACCTTTTAGAGATTGAGTTCCCAAACTACAACCCAAAGCCACATATTTTCGAACGTATTGGCGTCCTGAAGACACCAGTACCGTAGCAAGATGGAGAAATTTGTATTATTATTGTAGCTTTAAGGTCCCCTTAACAGGATGAATCACAGGCCCTGAGAAGGGACTTCAATGGTTATCCAGCTCTGCCCACCCTCCTTGCTCCTCCTGTACTTCAAGTCAGTCACTTGAATAATCCTGAACATGGCATGTTTTGGGCTGCCTGTGACTGCAGGAGGAGTCCTGAATGGTGACCTTTGTGCTGGGTGATGGCCTGGGTGCCCACAGAGAAGGCTCCGATTGCCACCTCTGGCACCCGTGCCATAGATTCGCCACCACTGCTTTAGACTTTGCTACTGTGGCTCCTGACTTCTACCATGGCCCTGATAGATTGATCCACAGCTCTCCGGCTGTGTGGTATAATCATGTTCCTAAGACAACCAACCCCTGAAGAAGGTGGAGAAGGCTCTTACTCCTTCTACTATTGTTCCTTCCTGATTTGAATGATTTTGCCAAGGATTTCTCCTCTGCCTTGATGAGTTTTTCTTCTTTTGTTTGTGATCATTGACTTTGATGCACTTCTGTCTTGTTTCCTGGTCTATAACATTGCAGCCAGTCTATCTACAGTACTTGTGGTGTTTTTGGGTAATGATACAGAGATCCCTTAGTTCTGCACAACAGTCCACCTGGTAGCAAAGAGGCTACAACTCGTATTGCAACTCTGCACAATTCAAGAGAAATTGGCTCAGATCCCATCCTATGGCCAGCACATGGACAAGTTTTTTTTACAAAAAATTTGTCTACTGCATTTTTCCATTTCATATTGCGACATGATGTTGGATAAGAAGATAAGAAGTTTGAGAAGTAGATGTATAACAGCTCACCGTAATGGAAAAAATCAGTAGTCTTCATATGTCCTTCGGTGTGAACGGTGCCCGAGATCCATAGGAAGCCGTGCCAGCTCTGGTATCACAGTAGTAAAAAAGTTATATTGAATGATCCAGCAATCGTAGCCATGGCATAAAAAAGCTGGAATGACCTACGTGTTTCGGACAATTATAATTCGGACAATATAATTCATGTCCTTACTCAAGGCCATGAGTAAGGACATCAATGATATTGTCCGAAACGTGTAGGTCATTCCAGTGTTTCCCCTTTTTTATGCCATGAATATAGGCTTGTATCATGCACTTTAACCTGACGCCATAATGTTTTTAATTTTTTAGATGAAATAAAGGATAGTAATTTTTTATGCTAGTGCTGGATCATTCAATATAACTTTCTGTTACTATGATGTTGGATAGGAAACAACTCCTTTCTCACTTGATAGCTATATCTTATAGGGTTTGGAAATGTGAAAGTACAGAACCTCCTATAAATTAAAGCACCTATAAGCAGATGCATTGGTAAATAACTTATGATTCAAATAATTTATATTCAGGAGGCATGCCAGTTACCTCCTCCTGTGGCAGCTGTGATCCAAGATGGAGATGTTTATTAGCATATGTGACACTCACCATGCCAGGACCCTGAATGGCATCTCTCTAATAAATTTGTATCATTTAAATTAGCTACTTTGCATCTATTTCATGTATTTATGCCACCAGACCTGGGCAAAAGCCAGGGCCCTTTGTGCTCGGAGAATTCACAGTGATTTGGGTTGACAATGTTGAGGGACAGAGGATCTACTGTCATTCTGTTGCCAAATTACATATGTATAACCTGGAGAAGGTTGTAAGAAGGTAAAACATGTTTTTCACAGGAGCTACAGTAAGCAATAACTAGATCGGCAAAAGAAAAAAACCTAAGTCATTGATAATATTTAGAATTCAAGAAATCCAACTAAATTAGGAGATGGAACAGTCATGTAAAACAATGGGAACAACTTACACATAGTGGACTTCATCTGGATTGGAAGCAGAAGCAAACATTGAGGCAAACAATTAAGGCTTCTCGAGTTAAAGGGGTTGTCCACTTTCAATAATTGTTGTTGGTTATATGAGGAAAGGTTATACAATTTTCCAATATACCTACTGATCAATTCCTCGCTGGTTTTTAGATCTCATTCAACAGGAAGCTTCATCTTTTACTTCCTGTGGATGAAATTCAGTCCATGGTCACGGCTCATTATATCACATAGCTCTGATTACTGTTCTGACACTCTAATAAATAAAACGATCTTGAAAACAGTGAAGAATTGATACAGAAAATTTATTGGAAAACTGCATAACTTTTTATTTGCTGAAAGTGGACAACGACTTTAATTTTACTGATGGTCTTGGTTCTGATCCAGGATCAGGTAGATACAACCTGTGACTTTAAATAAATATTTGGGTTTTCCATTTTCTCCCCCAATTGCTCTAGTATCACTCTTAATTAACCTTGTCTTGTGGCTATCCAATCTCATCTGGATCGTAAAAGCCACAGTGATAACCAGCAAGCTGAATGGACAATGAGTTATATACCCCAATAAATTCTACCATGAAAACATCAGATAATGGCGCCCTGTACACACTTGGCCTATAGAGCCAAATTTGCCAATGTCCTGCATAAACAAATCCTTAAATTTCCTCAAGAATGGCACCAAGGACCTTATTCCCTCATCTAAACTGCAGTATACAATGGGGAAAATACAAGATCAAGAACCTATCCGGATAAAGGGTATTGAATCCAGATGTCAGATATTTCCTGCAATTAAGATAGGAACAAGTTATGCATAAAAACCATGGTTATAATTCCTGTAATTTAAGCACATAATGCAAAGAAAGTAATGATGTGAATAAAATTGATATGATTTATTCAAAATATCTCATTGACTGAAATGTTGTCCTACTCAGAATCCTTAGTATTCTGCAGCCACGTAAACTCGTTGATATCCAGGTCAAATGTAAAATAGACAAAAAAGGCAAGGAAACAAAGAAATCGGGAACAAAATATTGATGTGACTTGTGGGAAGAGATAGGAAAAGATGTGCAGGGCAGATAAGGCAGAGAGGTCTGGTAACATGATATCAGGTGACCGCACATAAGACATTGGGGGTCATTTACTAAGGGCCCGATTCGCGTTTTCCCGACGTGTTACCCGAATATTTCCGATTTGCGCCGATTGTACCTGAATTGCCCCGGGATGTTGGCGCACGCGATCGAATTGTGGCGCATCGGCGTTGGCATGCACGCGACGGAAATCGGGGGCGCGGCCGAACCAAAACCCGACGGATTCGGAAAAACCGCCACATTTAAGACAAAAAATGTGTCGCGAAAATTACACTTACCTTCACCAAGTATAGGCCGGTGAATTTCAGGGCATTCCAGTGTTCCTCCGCCATCCACCAGCGCAGCAGCGCCACCTGGTGGATGGCGGAGGAACTACCTTAGTGAATCCCGGCCGGACCCGAATCCAGCGCAGAGAACGCGCCGCTGGATCGCGAACGGACCGGGTAAGTAAATCTGCCCCATTGACTACAAACAAACAATGAAGATGTAATATGGCCGACAGATCACAGCTCACCATGGAGAGGGCCTGGGAACAATAAGGTAAGATGAGATCAAAATGTGAGAGCGACACTTCTGAGACCACGTGGGTGGTCCAAGCTTGTATTGTTACAGCTTCAAATTATATTACTCCTACATATTTTACGACCTAAATCCATTTACTTTTTGAATAGTACGTAGTATAGATATCAGTTATACACTATATTCATCCTCTCTTCTATAATACTTAAAGGGGTATTCCGGGAATGTGAACGTCTGACACAAAAACCCATGATGATATAAATAAATGAATACAACAATACTCAATGTCATTAGTCACAAAACGGAGCTTAAATAATTTGATTTTATGATTTACAAAATTTATGGCCTCTCTAAAGTAGGTGGAGTTATCACTAAGATGGCCGCCACTGGAAACTACAAGTTCCATGATCCTTTAGTTCTCAGTAACTCCTCCTCCTGCCTCTTATGCTCTGCTCCCAGTGATAATATAACAGGTTTTCTTGCTCTGTTACCATAGTAATGATGTGTAACTGCTATTATCACAACACTGGCCATACTGGATGCACTGCAACCAACCGACTACAGCCTAACGTAGTGGTGGTCACATGACACTGCCCAGGCAGGGGCAGGACATGTGATGTGGACATGTGACCAGCAGCCATCTTCTGTCCTGCAACGGACCGCGCGGAGGAAATTAACGGACTGATTAAAGGGCCAGTAGCATTTTAATTCTTCATTACAGTCTATGTCACCAGCATTTTCTGCTAAGGGGAGCAAAATTTTAAATAACAACTAATTACACATTAGCTTATATTTTGAGTGCCCACTTGTATATGAATTATGCTGATTCCTGGAATACCCCTTTAAATATCCTAAACAACAAAAACCATCTATTTGTTGCGTTTTCATTGTATTCCACAGCACAGATCAAAAATCAGAAGAACCAACATGTAGATGTTTGCAGTCCTTTTCTAAAAATTGATAAATCTCTAAACACCCCAAAATCTACCCTTCATTACACAGTACGTGAGGCAGATAGGGGTCTGTGCTCTAAAGTAGTAGAGGCATAACATGAAACTACAAAATCCATCCCAGAACTCAACCATAATATATTAGTTACACTACCAGTCTCCCCACCTTGGGAAAAGACACCTTATGGGCCACCTGAAACCATTGGGCCCAGGTGTAACTCATCTGATACCCTCCCTCAAGATACATCCCCTGGAGGAGGATAAAGGATGGAATTCATCATGACTAGAGATGAGCTCATCTATTGGTTGATACAAATCTGGAAATATTCAGGCACTATATCGAATCCAAAAATGTTTTGATTTGCTTCGGACAAATCTTGTGTATATGATGAAAAGGAAAATTATCATCATACAATGATTTTAATGGACTTTAGATGGTTTTTGTTATTGTCTGTTTGCACCACATCCTTTAGGTTTCTGTCATTATCCATTAAAAAATGTTTAATGATTTACCAAATCTGTGTTGTAGAGAACTATAGGGGGTTATATAACAATTTCCTGGACAATTAAAGCAACAATGGTTCAAAATACCATATATACTCGAGCTTAAGCCAACCCAAGTATAAGCCGAGACCCCTAATTTTACCACCAAAACTGGGAAAAACTATTGACTCGTTTATAAGCCGAGGGTGGGAAATGCATTGGTCACAGCCCCCCCAGTATATAGCCAGCAAGCCCCCAGTAGTATATAGTCAGCCAGCTCCCAGTAGTATACAGCTAGCCATCCCCCAGTAGTATACAGCCAGCCAGCCCCCTGTAGTATACAGCCTGCCAGCCCCCATGTAGTATACAGCCAGCCTGCCCCCATGTAGTATACAGCCAGCCTGCCCCCATGTAGTATACAGCCAGCCTGCCCCCAGTAGTATACAGCCTGCCAGCCCCCATGTAGTATACAGCCAGCCTGCCCCCATGTAGTATTCAGCCAGCCTGCCCCCATGTAGTATACAGCCAGCCTGCCCCCATGTAGTATACAGCCAGCCTGCCCCCATGTAGTATACAGCCAACCCGCCCCCAGTAGTATACAGCCAGTCCCCATGTATTATACAGCCATCCAGCTCCCATGTAGTATACAGCCAGCCTGCCCCTATGTAGTATACAGCCAGCCTGCCCCCAGTAGTTTACTGCCAGCCTGCCCCCATGTAGTATACAGCCAGCCAAAACCCAGTAGTATACAGCCTGCCAGCATCCTGTAGTATACAGCCAGCCCCTAGTAGTATACAGCCAGCCCCCAGTAGTATACAGATAGCCCCTAGTAGTATACAGCCAGTCCCTAGTAGTATACAGCCAGCCCCCATGTAGTATACAGCCAGCCCTCATGTAGTATACAGCCAGCCCTCATGTAGTATACAGCCAGCCCTCATGTAGTATACAGCCAGCCCCTAGTAGTATACAGCCAGCCCCCATGTAGTATACTGCCAGCCCTCATGTAGTATACAGCCAGCCCCTAGTAGTATACAGCAGCCCCTAGTAGTATTCAGCCAGCCTCTAGTAGAATACAGCCTGCCCCCCCAGCACTTAAAAATAAACTTATATACTCACCCTCCGGCTCCCCCATGTCCCCGTTGGCGCGTCCCGTCTTCTTTCTTCTCTGCAGCTCCTCTTCTTTCTTCTCTCATTGACGCGGCCATGTTTTCCAGCAGGCGCATCTATGACGCGGCCGCTGCTGACGTCATAGAATGAGCCGATGTCATATAAAACTAATTAAATTTATTAATGAAATAAATATATAAAATATTAAATAATTTTTTTTTTCCAGGAAAGGTCAGATATGTCTTCTATTTGTTCAAATTTTACTTCAATTTTCTACTCGTTTCAGTGTAAAGGTTTACAAAAACCACAATAAACGGATGATTATTTAGTCATCTGACAGGTGCAGAATTAGCATAATGTTTGATTCTGTGATCCTATAAGTTATTATTCATCTCCTTTTTTTTCCTACCTCTTACAATGCATAGCTAATGTAAAACTCGCCAGTAGCGCAACTCCACTGAAAGAATAATGTATTGAGTTTCCACCGGGTGCAAAGGAAAGGACAAGAACCTCACATCAATGTTAAAATGGATTTTCCCTTTGTTTTCTTATAAAGAAATAAGAGAATTAATATTTTAAAAACCCAGGAGAGCTCCCCATTGTTTGCATGTCACTCTCAGACACTGGTGGGAGACGTAGCCGGCACAAGCTGTACATGCAATTTCCTGAATAAACAATCATGACATATACTACACTCTATAGAGTTCATGTCATCTTTGTGGAAGGTGAATGAGGTTTGATCTAGAATACAATTGTATTTTAATACATTGACTTTGTATGCAGACTTCTATAGCCGGCATAAAACAAGGGCTGTGCACCGGGTCACCGAAACCTGCTGCCTATATTTCAACTAATAGAAGACTGAGCTCAATGTATTTGTAATAAACCTTTTCATAGCAGCAATAAAGTATAGTGTAGTAATTGCATTTTGCATGCCTTACATGCCCTTTTAGAGTAGCCTTTTCCGTGGCTTCTGTATTTTATAAGGAATGACGTTTTAGGACGGAGATAAGGCGAAAGCTTTTTTATCTTTTTATGAAAACACAGTCGGCGGTAATGGAAGGGAAAGTGGAGGATGGGTTCTGGTTCATGTAGGAATATGTCACATTGGTAGATGTCTATTTTCTGTATTAAATGGTTTGCCTTATAGTATCTCGCTAATGCACTATTAATGGTGTTATCCCACCAAAGGCACTTCTACCCGATCCACCAAATAAAGGATCAGATTGCTGAAGGCCTGGTGCCTTAGACCCTTAGTGACCATACCCTCCTCTGCTAACCCACTGCACAACGTCTTAAAATATTTATCATAACTAGGCCTGATAGGACTTACAGAAAACCTAGACCTAAGCCAGAAATTTGTGCTTGGTGTTCGGCTCAACCCCATCAGTAACACCCACAATCGGTGATGGCACTGATCAAGGGTATTAATCAGTAAAAAACAGGCGTGCATGTTCCCATTTTCCCTAGGATTGTTCCTCCTATACGATGTTGCTGCTTTGTCGGCAGCAATTAAAACGCCAGAGAGTGTTCACATACAGGTTCTACTTATGTTCAAAGTTTGGCATGGAAGGCCATCCACAACCTGACCTTCAAAACATCACTGATCTAATCAACCAATATCATTTCACACATGGTCACATATCCTGAGAAAACTTTATGATTCACTCTACTATTATCTGCTCATCTCAAAACTGTCTCCCACTGCATCCGCTGTATTCTTTCTACCATGTGTCCCCAACCTATAAACCTTCAAGCGTAGCCTAAAAATGTAGCCTGTGTCCCACATTTTTGCTTTCTTTTGTGGGTCAACTCTTGAAAGAATCTATTACATCTCATCGCATCTGCCACATTAAAAAAACCTACAGTTGAGAACCATTAATGGTGGCCATCGCCAAACCTACTGATTTCTCTGGGAGTAGCCAACCATCTGATGTACATGCTCAGGCAAGGTTCAGGCAAAATGAAGGGGCATGTTGAAATCTAACTGCCTCATCCTTATCTCCCTGAAAGGGTCAGTATATCACTTTAAAATTTGGTGGCTTTGGCCAAATTCATCTTTTTTATTTTAAACTTCAACAATATTAAAGGGCGCAGTGAAAGTGGACAATTTTCCTTTTCCATTAATGTAAAAATGGTGCAATGCATGAATACATTTTTGTCTATGTTTTTGTTTAGTTTTTTTCTAGGAGTCATTAGCATTTTTGCTTTTTTTTTTTTTACAAAAGTAGAACATGCTTAGAGTTTTAGTTAATAAAATGTGCGTGTGTGCATGAAAAACAATGCAGGTCTGTCAAGACCCATTGAATCCAAAAACGTGAAAAACATTAGTGTGAAAGGGGCCTTGAAGGGGTTTTCCTACAAAGCAGGTTAGGCCCACCCACAGAATAGGGTGAAACTTGCTGATAAGTGAAGGTCTCAGTGATGAATGAGAATTATGAGAATGGGGGTCCGATGTACCCTCGTAGCACCCCAAGATGACCAGAGGATCTGGTCTTGCATACGTGGGCAACCCTGTTCACCTGGAGATAAAGGAGATTGCTGAGTTCCGGCTGCTCCACTCATCTTGGGGAGTGACGGGGACCCCCATTCTCCGTTCACGTACATCGTACCCCCAATATCGTGTTCTTTGGGGGTCTCATCACTGAAACCCCCACCGATCAGCAAGTTAGACCTCGTGGATAGGCCCTAACTTACTTCATGGGAAAACCCCTTAAAGCGTAAAAAGTCACAAAAAGTATTAATTCTGTCAATACTCAAATGGGTACAAATAAAAACCACAGGCTCCGGTGATTGGTAGATTGATGTTGATTGAGACTCTGAGCATTTCTCTAGCAAGTGTAGAACAACTCTGGTAAACTTTTAATGTTCTGGTGAATGAGTTATTAACTTGAGATTCCTGTGACCTCCGATAACATGTAAATAATAACTTTGGTGTTTAGTAAAATCTATTAGAATAACTTCTAGTAAATCACAGATTTCCTTCTGACTTTGATCTTCCGGCAGGATTGAAATCTGGGCGTCTATAAAAACCTGCTGGTTGTTTTCAGACTCTTTTTTTTCAAGATGTTGATGTGTTTATCATTAAATTATTCAGGAAGGATGCCCATGGTTGTGGATTCAAACAGAACTTTCCCTTGATCTCTGCGTGACATCCACTGTATATGCTAATTCTATTTGATACTTGATACATACACACATGTACACAATCTGCTAGATAAAATCACGATGAATCTGAGAAATGAAGCACAAAGTATCTGCAAAGTTTCCATTTCCATTAGTGTCTCATTTCTAAATTGGAATAATTTGTTATCTTAATATTAACTCTTAAAAGGAACAGTTTCGTAATGGCTAAAGTTCTGACATATGGACATATTACAGAGTATGGGGTTATGTGAGGTTAGTAAACAGGGTCTGCTTTGTAGTGGTCTATCTAGATTCTATTCTTCTACTCTTCTGGGTAACCCACTTCTAGCATTGAACTTGTTAAGTTAATGTTAAGGGGGTATTATGTTCAAAGATAAGTCATTTTGTGTTTGTATGTCCATCCTGTTACCTTTCAATTTTAATATTTTATACATTTTTTACATTTTTTACCATATATATATTCCTACCATATAGTGCAATGCTACTGTATCACAGTATATGGCTTTTTTGCATTAGATTCATTACAATGAGCCACTGGCTGCACAATGAGCCACATATCTGCAGAAACCATGCAGCCTCAAGACCCAAGGCTATCATGGCAACCGATCGCCTCCCCAAGATGACGTTCGGGGGAGCGACGATCTGAAGAAAGATGGCATTGCCCATACGCCGCCATGTTTTAAGTGCCGCCGGCAATTTTTCCGATGCTTGCCCCGATCGCGGTAATAGCGATGGGTCTTTGCTGCAATATGCAGCAAAGCTCATCTCTGTATGAAGAGGGCTCAACCCATGAGCCCTCTTCATACACCCCTCATAGCTCTGCAGCAGATATATCCATCTCAGAGTATGAAGGGGTTAAAGGAGTAATTCCATTGAGTCCAAAGGTCCCACCTCTGGGACCCACATCTCACTATCTTGAGAAAAAAAAGGTCCTTGAATCCTGTCACTCATCCACATTGAATGGAGAGATGACCATGTGTCTCTCAGAACCAATTTTCCAAAAATATTTAACACTTACTGCTCATCAATTTTTTAGCCTCCCTTGGATATCAGGGATGAGAATCTTGTCTGTGTGACCACCTCTCCAATAACTTTTATAGTGAGATCATGGTTTAATTTGAGTTTTATACATGGGATCTTTATGACCTAAACTTTAAATAAACCATAAATTATATTTTTGAGATACCCCTATATAACTTGGGTTTTTCCAGTATGCTTGGTGCTCTCATATTTTATAATGAGATCTAAATTAGAATTCCAGTTTTGGTTATTTACAAGTAAAATGTGTCATCCTTCCGCTAATTATCATAAAGCAAGATATGTTAGCAGAATAACATGTTATGCTTAAAGGGAACCTGTCAGCAGAAGTGGACCTAACAAACCGTTTTCATTAAGTTGTCAAATAGGTTAACACCTTCCAGATCACGTTTCTTTCATGACCCAGAGTGATGGTATTTTCAGGAAATTCAACTTTGAAGTGAGGTGTAAATTCGTTGTCATGGACGCAGAAAGCTCAGCACTGAAGTCACGTTCACTGTATTTGATGGCCCTATGTCAAGGGATTTGACTAACTGGCTCTCCAAAAGTCTGGTGATTGACTCCAACCATAGTAGAGGGGGCATTCTGAGGTGGGGAGAGCTTGACTTCAGTGCTGAATGCTCCAGCTCTGTAACTTTATACAACCAATTTACCAATTTTCACTTCAAAAGTTGATTTTCTTGATGTTGCCACCACTCTGGGCCACGAAAGGAACATGATCTGAAAGATGTTAATACTGTATGCTTTATAACATACTGGTAGTGGTTTATTGGGTCAAATTCTTACGGTGGGTTCCCTTTAATGATATAAGAAATGGATCAGTATTATGTACAAAAACATGGAAGGACTCCAAGGAGAGTCCTGATTACGCCACCTACATCCACTGAGAACATTTATATAGATAGATAGATAGATATGAGATACATAGATAGATAGATAGATAGATAGATAGATAGATAGATAGATAGATAGATAGATAGATAGATAAATAAAAAGTAGAAGATCCAGAGCAGCACAGCTAGCGGTGGGTGCAGAAGCCGGTGATCCCTTGGCCAGGGTCTCCAATATAGGTTCAGGGAAGAGGCAGCACTCCTTGTAGTAGTGAAAGGGGTGAAGCTTTATTCCATAAAAAGCGACATTTCGGTGTACTGTTACACCTTTATCAAGCATTGCTTGGTAAAGGTGTAACAGTACACCGAAACGTCGCTTTTTATGGAATAAAGCTTCACCCCTTTCACTACTACAAGGAGTGCTGCCTCTTCCCTGAACCTAGATAGATAGATAGATAGATAGATAGATAGATAGATAGATAGATAGGGAGTGGACTCTCACTGTCAATCATTCTGTGGAGGTGGGGTTAGCAGGACTCTTACTGTCTACTCAAGGAGTCCACTAAGAATTTACTCTGCTTTTTACCCAATAATTATTTACAAAATCATGTAACCTTTTACTTTCGGGACCTTGTCTCATCTCCTTCTAGCATAGAAGGTCTGCAAGTGAATAAGAATCTTCTGTTTTTGGTTAGACATTTGGCCTCTGGAGCCTTCCATGTGCTCATGAGTGGGATGAGTCTCTCCAGTACATATGTAGGTAAAAGAAGAATAAAATAAAAACATAAGATTTTTACCACAAAGCAAACATTTTTTGCTTATTAAAATGTTTAATTTTTTATATTTCTTTTAGATTGTACATAATATGGTAGATTTCATAAATACGATTACTAGCTTCATAAACCACTAATATCTCCTCAATGTGCAGCCCTGGGTGATACCTCCGTGGTGGCCTCCAGTCAGTGATTTATCAGTTTTTCCCTATCATTTTATTGGTAAACAATTTGTCACCATAAATCAATCAATGAAGAAATCTCAAAGCTTAATCACTGTGACATCCTAAATTGAATGCACAGTAACTGTCATAGACCAAGGTCACATGCCTGAAGGCACACAGCCCGCTCCTGTATACCGGCTCGCTTTAATCAGAATTCGCCGCCATATGGTACTCCCATATTTTTAGTAACATCTTTGGGGGAAAAAAATTAGCTACTACCCTAATAATAAAAAGCAATAGAAGTAAAATATTGTGAGTGAATCAATAAAGATTGACTATAGATATCCCAAAAATCCCAAAAGGTAGTCTCCATCTTGTTAAAAAAGCATGAAAAGTAAAATAATCTAGCAATAGATTCTTGGATGCGTCTGGGTATATGTAATACTAAGAGATGTACAGAACACGTAGGCATTTATGGAGTAATAGTTGTCCCTTATAACTAGAGATAGTTTTGTATCTATTAAAATAAAATCTTCAGAATTCTGGATTAATGTGCAACAAATACTGTACAATAGGAGGGTTTGATGGAAAAGGAATTGGAATTTGCAGTATAGGGATAGGTCCTAGTGGATAAGAATGGAGCTTTGCAGTATAGGGATAGGTCCTAGTGGATAAGAATGGAGCTTTGCAGTATAGGGATAGGTCCTAGTGGATAAGAATGGAGCTTTGCAGTATAGGGATAGGTCCTAGTGGATAAGAATGGAGCTTTGCAGTATAGGGATAGGTCCTAGTGGATAAGAATGGAGCTTTGCAGTATAGAGATAGGTCCTAGTGGATAAGAATGGACCTTTGCAGTATAGGGATAGGTCCTAGTGGATAAGAATGGACCTTTGCAGTATAGGGATAGGTCCTAGTGGATAAGGAATGGAGCTTTGCAGTATAGGGATAGGTCCTAGTGGATAATGAATGGAGCTTTGCAGTATAGGGATAGGTCCTAGTGGATAAGAATGGAGCTTTGCAGTATAGGGATTGGTCCTAGTGGATAAGAATGGAGCTTTGCAGTATAGGGATAGGTCCTAGTGGATAATGAATGGAGCTTTGCAGTATAGGGATAGGTCCTAGTGCAGTGATGGCAAACCTTTTAGAGACCGAGTGCCCAAACTACAACAAAGACCCGCTTATTTATCGCAAAGTGCCAACACAGAAATTTAATTTGTGATTTATACTCCCTTCTCTGTCACAGTTTTCATTGATACCAGCACCCTGAGGACACCAATATAGCAGAAAATGGTCCCAGGGAGAGCTGTCACTTTAAAATAGCTCTTTGCACAGCAAGTCCTGGGCTCTCTGGGACTGCAGGAAGATACCTGGAGTCATCTCTGGTGATGGCCTGGGTGCCCACAGAAAGGGCTCTGAGTGCCACCTCTGGCATCAGTGCCATAGGTTAGCCATCACTGTCCTAGTGGATAAGAATGGAGCTTTGCAGTATAGGGGTGGTGCTTAGTGGGACTTTGCTGTATAGTGGTAGTTTCTAGTGGCTTTGCCGTATAGGGGTGGGGCTTAGTGAAAAAGAAGTGGGGCTTTACAGTATTAGAGATGGGCTTAGTAGAAAGGAGTGCACCATTGTAGTATAGGTGTATAGGTGGATAGTGGAAAAGGAGTAGGACCTTGAAACAAACGGGTGGGTTTAACAGAAAAGGATTAATAAAAGGAATAAGCCTTTGCAGTACAGCGGTTGGGCTTAGTGAAAAACGAGTGAGGCTTTGCAATAAAGGGTGGGTCTTAGTGAAAAAGGAGTTGGGCTTTGCAGTCTAGTAGTGGAGCTTTGTGGAAAAAAATTTTTGGCTTTGCAGAATGGGGGTAGAGATCAGTGGCAAAGGAATGGAGCTTTGCAGTATGGGGGTGGAGCTTAGTAGAAAAAGAGTAGGGCTTTTCAGTGTAGGATTAGTGGAAAAAAAACTTATCAGTAAGGGATGTGGCTTAGTGAAAAAAGGGATGAGATGAGCAGAAAAAAGGACAAATCACTACAACGACCCACATTTATTAAAGTGTTGGTGCCAGTTTTTATGAAGTATTTATGTCTGTGCCAGTTTTATGCCATGGCTGTTCTGTTTCTGATAAGACAGAAAAAATGTGCACCTAAAGGGGCAAGTTACTGCTTAGTCGGAGTTTGCGCCACATTTATTACTGCCGAAATTGTGCAGCATGAACAAAGTGCACCAAAAAAAGTGGTGCATACTTCCCGAGCAAAGCAGGGGGCGCCAGATTCATGATGAATGTTTGATGAATCTTGCGCCCCCTGCACAGTCCACAGGGAAACTGCAAATAGTATTAGTTTCGATAAATGTGGGCCACTGTATTTTATCTAAAAGTATCAGGGTACAGGAGGGCACAACACACTTTTCAGTTTTTTAATATCATAAAAGAACATATCATTACTTTACACTTTAAAAGTACTTGATACTTTTTGTTGCTCTATCACATAAAAAACAAAATACATTTTGCATCAAACTGTAGTAACCTAGGACTTAAAGGACATCTACCACCAGGATGAAGGATTGTAAACCCAGCACACTGACATACTGGTGTGTGCCCCCTCTGGCAGGATCTGCTCTTCTTTTGGCTTCTTAGGCTCTGTTTTTTACAAAAAAAGGCTTAGAAAATTATGCAAATTAGTCTCCCATGGAGCCTGGAGCCCCTCAGGCTCATTTGCATACTTTTTAAAGCCCTTTTTTTCTTAAATACAAGGGCATAAGAAGCTAAAAGTACAGCAGATCCTGCCAGAGGGGGCGCACACCAGTATGTCTGTATGTTTGGTTCACAATCCTTGATCTGGTGATAGATGTCCTCTAAGATCAATATCATGCACCCGAATTGCACCAAGATTCTGTCATTAGTGATAAAAATTGATGTAAATTTAAAAAAGATTTTTCTTCCACTATGAATCGCTACGATAGAATGTGACCACTTTATGTCTATTCTTAGGCCCCTTCCACACTAGCGAGTGTGATGCGATGAACTCGCATCACACTCGCAACGCAAGCTGCCGGGAACGCACGGCCCGAACGCTGCACCGCGGGAGTGAACTCAGCATGTCAGTTCACTCCCACGGTGCAGGGTTCGGGCCGTGCGTTCCCGGCAGCTTGCGTTGCGAGTGTGATGCGAGTTCATCGCATCACACTCGCTAGTGTGGAAGGGGCCTTAGTCTTAGGACAGGGTGAGTAATCCTGCACCCATGTGCTTTGGTTTCACAGGTCCATATCACAGGCTGTCATTATAATTTAACTAATATTTTTACTTCAAAGCTGCAAACTATGTTCACACTGACATGTGCTGCTTGGTGACACCCAGTTGTCATGATAGGGGCTATTTAGCACCCACTCGTGCTGCTAACACATGAAAAGCTTTGTGCTCAGGTCACCCGCCCCTATATCTCACTGTATCCACACTGCTCATCACTCCAGTGACCCTGTCAGGGGTGACAGATAGGACCTTGTGTAGGATATAGATGTATAATTACTTCCAAAATTGCAGAAATCTTGATGTTAGGTCCGGGTTTCATTGAAGGTTTAGCACTTCTGATGAAGGTATAGAGCAAAATGTAGCAATGTCTTGTACTAAAAGAGACAGAAACCTTAACTGACCCCCTAAACAACTCTTTAATCCATCACAGATACATTTTTAATTGTTTTATAAAGTAAAAAGTGAGTAATTATATTCATTTGTATGTGTAAGGGGAAATTGATGATGATTGAAATGTATATACAGTAGATAGAAATAGATAGATAGATACATAGATAGATAGATAGATAGATAGATAGATAGACAATAGCCTGACAAAGGTGTAAAGCACCGAAACATTGCCGCGTTTGAATAAACGTCACCTTTAATTGAATCTGGATACTGGAATGCTGGCTGCTTTTCTGCACATAGATAGATAGATAGATAGATAGATAGATAGATAGATAGATAGATAGATAGATAGATAGATAGATAGATGGATAGACAGATAGATAGATAGATAGATGGATAGATAGATATTATATAGATAGATAGATAGATAGATAGATAGATAGATAGATAGATAGATATACGTAGTGAAGAGGCAGCACTCAATGAATTGTAGAAAAGTGGTGAACTTTTATTCCATCACACAGCGACGTTTCGGTGCTAAAACCGCACCTTTCTCAAGCAAGGTGCGGTTTTAGCACCGAAAC
This sequence comes from Engystomops pustulosus, assembly GCF_040894005.1. Lineage (NCBI taxonomy): Eukaryota > Metazoa > Chordata > Amphibia > Anura > Leptodactylidae > Engystomops > Engystomops pustulosus. The sequence continues at coordinate 236,625,929 of NC_092412.1, forward strand.
GTCGCTGCGTGATGGAATAAAAGTTCACCACTTTTCTACAATTCATTGAGTGCTGCCTCTTCACTACGTATATCAAGGACCCACGCCAAGGGATCATCGGCTGTTGCACCAACTACTAATTACTGGCTTGTGCTGCTTTGGACTTTGCATTTTCTAGATAGATAGATAGATAGATCAGGGTGAGTTTTATTCAAGTGGTGATGTTATGGTGCATTCTACACCGAAACGTCACTTGAATAAACCTCACATTGATTGGATTTATTTTGGAAGTGCTGCCTGCTTTTCTTCTACATAGCTACTAGAGGTCCTGCCTTGACCTGCTGACTCTGCCCTCCTTCTTTGTTGAAGCTTCACATGCACAGTGCTGCCTTGAACTTTCCTAACTTAAATAGACAGATAAATAGATAGATAAATAATAGATAGATAGATAGATAGATAGATAGATAGATGGATAGATAGGGGAAAGTCCAAACAGCACACAAGAAAGTTGGCTTGTGGTGGGTGCAAGCTCCGTAGGACTAGGCCTCAAGTCCTCCAAAATAAGAACACGAAAGTAGGCAGCACTCCAGGGCGTACGGTGAAAAAAACTTCTTTTATTCCATGCTTAAAAGATACATCATAGTGCAGCAACGTTTCAGCTCCAAAGAGCCTTTTTCAAGGCTTGAAAAAGGCTCTTTGGAGCTGAAACGTTGCTGCACTATGATGTATCTTTTAAGCATGGAATAAAAGAAGTTTTTTTCACCGTACGCCCTGGAGTGCTGTCTACTTTCGTGTTCTTAGATAGATAGATAGATAGATAGATAGATAGATAGATATAAGATAGATAGATAGATAGATAGATAGATAGATAGATATAAGATAGATAGATAGATAGATAGATATAAGATAGATAGATAGATAAATAATAGATAGATCGATAGATAGGAGCTAGATAGATGGATAATATATATTTAGATAGATCGATATTTACATAGATAATAGATATTTAGATAAATAGACAATTTTTTTCTCTTTTCTTGTTGAAAACTGTGTTATATAAGTATAGAGAACACAAGGGGATATAACAATGGGTCACTAAAATTTCCCTTATACATGATAAGTTTTCTGGCCTGCGTTCCACAACAAAATCCTCAACTAACTGACTGTTACTCTGTGTAGTCAGAACCCCTCAAAACTGTGTACAATGGTCTATTCCGAAATGTGCAGGGCATTGCTTCTTAAATGAGTGTTTCTATCTGGAACAAACCACTGTAACCCGGTCATGGAGGGATCCTGACTACACTAGTAGATAACTGTCAAATAATTGTTCATTTGTAATGATAAAGTGTAAAATGTTGTGTGATTCCCTGCCAGGAATATGACTGCATGTAGTAGTGGATTTGTGTCCTGCATAATGTATCCGGAGCCGCCGTTTCTTCTATACAGATAATATGTCCCACAGATTGCTGCACATATTGATCCCGCACATCGGTCCTGGTTCCCAGTGGGAATCACAATTCAATTTCCTCATCAAAAATACTATTGTCCCCATGAAGCCTCGGCCTTATACTAACGGTTTATACTAACGGGCTCAGCTTAAGGACGAGTACACACAGGATCATCTGCTGCTGATTCTCCATCTTCGAAGGAGGTAGAAAATTCCTCCACTGAGAAAAATTGTCCAAAAATTGAGACATTTATTTGGGCAATTGCCGCAGTATCTCAATACTTTCCCTCTTTGGGTATATACGTTTTTGGACTATTTTTGATCACATTTAAAAAATTCGGCACAGTTTAGGGCTTATTCACAAATCCACATAGTACAAACAGCACGGATGGCATTGAGACATCTGTATTTTTTCAAGATCCAAAGGACCGTAAAACTAAAAAAGTGGAGGCATAAAGTATTATAAATCAGTTTTCCCATGTCGTGTGTTGTCTATGGGGGACATTAATCATAGGGGGTCTCAGGTTCGCCTATTTTTGCGCCTGGCTTGCTCTTCTTTTTGGCTCCTGATCTATGATGGATCTGGTTCTGCCTTAGTAAATGCACTTTGGATTTGTCGCCTGTCCCATTCATTTGCGCCTAAATTAGCGGCAAATTTGTCTCAATTTTGTTAGATCTCATTTGTGAGCAATAATGAAAGGAGACTGAGAAAATGTGACAGAACGTTCAGGGCGTCATCTCTGCTCAAAAAAACTATCATTGTGATGTAACTGCAGGGACTAAAACTTACAGAGATGTAAAAAAAAAAAAATTTTGCTCAGATGAGTCTTTTCCTTTTTTATTATAATGTACATGAAATGGAGTCTGATAATATTCTCAGATCTGTACAATAAGACAATAATCACTCCCAGAGATGATCCCATAGAAAGTGATGAAGTCGTTACTGGAGAAATTTTATATTTTAAAACTGCTCCGAAGTATTTTCCATGTTGCATAGAGGAAATTTTTCATTTGGGAACCTAAAATGTATGTTTTTATTAATGAAAAGGGAAGTTTTTTGGAAGTGCACCTGCTCAGAGTAGGTGCATTTTCTGCGCCTATTTTGTGCCTTTTTAGGTGCACTTTTGTGATAGATCCCGTGCAAACATCTGTATAGGAGGCTCTCACTATGTCAGATAAGGCGCAGGAACTCAGAACCACTAAGTGCCGAACTTTGCCGTGATGCGCCAGATTTTTGCGCTAAAAGACGCTCAAAACAGTCTAACAGACTATGATTAATGTCCCCCTATGATTTTTATGGAAAAACCATAGAATGCAGATGTGTTAAATTAGCAAAATTAAATAAATTGTTTGATAGTAAATCTTTATTTATATAGCGCCATCATATCCAATAACAGATGAAACAATAGCAGTGAGGACCCTGCTCACAATATATGACACAAGAGCTTACAGTCTATGACACAAGAGCTTACAATCTAAGATACAAGAGCTTACAACCTATGACACAAGAGCTTACAGTCTATGACACAAGAGCTTACAATCTATGACACAAGAGCCTAAGATATAAGACCTTACAATCTATGACACAAGAGCCTAAGATATAAGACCTTACAATCTATGGCACAAGAGCCTAAGATATAAGACCTTACAATCTATGGCACAAGAGCCTAAGATATAAGACCTTACAATCTATGGCACAAGAGCTTACAGTCTATGACACGAGCTTACAGTCTATGACACAAGAGCTTACAATCTATGACACAAGAGCTTACAATCTATGGCACAAGAGCTTACAATCTATGGCACAAGAGCTTACAGTCTATGACACGAGCTTACAGTCTATGACACAAAGCTTACAATCAGGACTGATAAACGCACTTGCACTTGGACTTGCATGTGTCTCAGAGTGCGATGCGTTTTTGATGCTTCTCAATAGACTTGTTTTTCATGTGCTTGACTTGCAAAAGTAGAGCATTCATGAAAAAATGCAGGTCTGAAAAAGCCCATTGATTACAATGAGTCAGAGTGCATTGCAAGTTCTGTACGTCAATAGCACTCGCAGAACACGCGCGTGAAAAATGCAAGTCTGAAAGAGGCCTAAGTTTTCATCTATGAAAAACACTGTCAAGAATTGGCAAGTCGTATGAAGGTATCCTTGAAGGGACACTCCACTCACAGCTGATTCATTGAATTATACCTTGTGCAGAGCCTGAAGGGAGGAGCAGGACTCAAGGTCCAGGAATACAATGAACATGAGACATGCTCCTCCCTTCAGGCCCTGCATCAGGCATGATTTAAAGGATTAGCTTTATCTGGAGTGTTCCTTTAAAGGAAATCTACCATAAAAATCCATCATGACCGTGACTGTGGTAATCTTCTTATATTTGTTATCCCTGTTCTCCTTCCTTCTAAAATCAACGCTATCGAGCCTAAAAGATTTATGGAAGAGCCCTTAAGTGCTGCAGATTCACAGGCTGTTACAATGAGCAGATAATGTCTCACCCAACCACCTGCTCTCTCCCTCCTGCCTCTGCAATCTAGCAGCAGCGGGAAGTGCAGGGGGAGGGGAGACCTGCTCTGCTCATTGTAACAGCCTGTGAAGTGACAGTACTGAGGGGCAGTAGAAACACCCACCAGAGCCCCTCAGGCTCATTATAATATATATAAAAGTTGCTTTTAGAAGAAAGGAGATCATGGAAAACAAATATAAGGAGATTACCACAGTCCCGGTGCCTGGATCTATGAGTAATGTCCCTGGTTTATCATGATGGATTTTGATGGTAGATTTCCTTAAAGGGGTTTTCCCATAAAGCAAGTTAGGCCCCATGCACAGGATAGGGTCTTAATTATTGATTGGTGTGGTTCTCAGTGGATGGGACCCCCATGGATCACAAGGACGGGGGTCCGATGTACCCCCATCGCACCCTGAGATGAATGGAGCAGCCGGTCACGCTTGCACAGGCTACCCTGCTCATCTCTATGGAGTTGACAGAGATTGTCCTGTGGAATCTTGGTTATGCTGGCTGCATATCTGATCTGTGTGCATCAGCGCTTATGTAAATAATAATAATAATAATAATTCATTTATTTATATAGTGCACACAGATTACGCAGCGCTGCACAGGGTTTGGCAAATCAGTCCCTGTCCCCAATGGGGCTCACAATCTAATCAACCTACCAGTATGTTTTTGGAGTGTGGGACCGGAGGAAACCCACCCAAACACGGAGAGAACATAGAAACTCTTTGCAGATGTTGACCCTGGGACTTTAACTAAATTACTATAGTTAGTGCTCAGCAGGGCCGCCATCAGGGGGGTTTAGTGTGACTGTGTTCAAGGGGCCCCAAGGAGCAGGGAACTTACAGTGTATATGGCCAGAATATCATTCTGTGGGGGTTGGGGGGAAACAGAATTTGCCCCAAACATCCTAGTGGTGGCCCTAGCACCAGGCAAACAGATGAAGCAGCACTCCAAAAAGGTAAGTGAAAAGTGTTTTTTATTCCACCAGGGATGCGACGTTTCGTCTTTTCTATAAAGACATTCTCAAGCGTGGTGGAATAAAAACCACTTTTCACTTACCTTTTTGGAGTGCTGCTTCATCTGTTTGCCTGGTGCTACTGCTGGAGGGGTTGTCGGACCCCTACGAAGACCTGCACCCTATTATTTTCTCCACGGTGCCGCTCCAACATTTTTGTTTTGCTAGTGGTGGCCCTGGTGCTCAGTGATGTAACTTGACGCTCCCAGCCCCTAGTGCAAAATCTGTGCCAGGCCCTCAGTGATATATGTATTGCTCTTATGGGGAAGGTGAACCCCCTCAAGTTGTGCCCCTAGTCGCACTAGTTATCCCCATCGGGCATTGGGCACTCATGATAAAAAGCGTGGCAAAGGCTTTAGTGTGGATTTTATGAATGAATGACTTGGTTTATGTGTTTGGCTTCCTGTTTAGTTGATAATAATAAAATAATAAACAACATAATAAACATGTAACTATTCTACATGATGCTGCTACATAATAAGCTGCATATTCATAGGGAGCCTTTCTACAAGACCTGGACTTTGGAAGCGCCAGCAGTGCGCAGCTCTGAGCAGTAGATGGCAGCATCTAGCCTGACTCCCAGCTCCATGTGTATCAACAACAAAAGAGCAGGAGATTGTAGGCGGCTCCTTTAAGCCTGGGAGCTGCATGAGTCTCATGGTTAGAATGAAATGGGGATCTGCTCCGATCTGAGCAGGAGACAGGAGGGATAAACACAAGACTCTGCAAACTTCTCAAGCCTCCCCAAATCTGGAAGACCAAGTGGATTGTCAGCATCCCCTAAGACCACTGCCTCCTCCTGTCCTGTTTTACAAAGAAGGATCAAGTCTGGAAAAGGATTGGAGAAGTTGCTGAGACCTGGGATCTGAGGGATGGGAGAAATGCTAGTAGGGATCTGGCACACAAAGGGTGGCTGCTAGACTTCAAGCTCAGGACTACTTGGCTATTTGCATGTGAGCTTTCCCCCCTTGGCTGAAGAACTCACACTCTACACAAGAAGTCGGGTCCTGCTTTATTTGTATCTGAGAGTTTGGGAGATTATGAGAATCGCTTCTTCCTCTAGTTCTTGTGGGTTTTCAGTATTTTTGGAAGTTCTCATCAATGCCCCCTCCACATTGGGATCTTAAAGAAAGCTTTTGCTTATATTAAGCTTAACTGGATATACAATTCTTGCACAAGGAATTATTGGGTTTATAAACCATATTTTTTGGGTTTTCCTCCTGTTATGAGATTCATAGCTGAGAATACTGGACTACAATGATTGCTGCATGCTCTTACCTTCTCCTGCTGTGCGGATCAATATGCATCTCATCAGGTATGGATAGGATGGGATGGGGGGAGGTATATACTGTATATATTTATTGTATCGCTCTGGAAAGTTACAATGTGACTGATGGAATGAATGGACTGTGCTGCAGAATAACTTGCTCCGGCTCCAGGCACACAAACGTTATTCCCACTCATGTGCTGTTACTTTTTTTGCGGATGTTGCGCTGACACATTAGTTTTAATGTCCCCGTGCACATGAACGTGTGGAGGCTGTAGAAAACTCATGGCAATCCCTATCACTGCCCATGTGTGTGTGTGCATCTAGAAGTCTATGGGGACGTGAAAAAATACAGTCACCACACGTGTCATCCGCTTGCATTCCGTAATTTGGCGATTTGTTGCTATTTAACACAATCGTGTCACCCTTATTCAATTGTTTGGGACATCATTTGCCTCCCTTCCGTTTTTTTTTATTGGAAGGATGACATACAGACTGGTTTTGCAGACATACGGCTCAAAAAAATTGATTACACGTTGATGACCACGGCTGCAAAAGAAAAACGGAGCCTTATTCATTGGTCAAAGAGGTTGTGCAGCAGCAATGAGACTTCCGAACAAATAGATTGGATCACTGGGGCACCTCCAATAAAAAACTTCACCTAGCTTTACTATAGATCCATAAAAAGTTGCAGTACACGATAGTGCACATAAGGCAAATCATCCCGCGCGTTTCGGACCACTTTCGCGGACATATGGCTCAGAAACACGCCGATGATCATGGATAGGTTGTTTGCCCCCTAATAAAAAGGTAGCCTTATTCATTGGTCAAAGAGGTTGTGCAGCAGCTATGAGATTTCCATAGGGTATATCCGGAAAATGGATCACTAGATCACTATCACCTCCAATTCAAATTTCACTTAGCTTTATTGTCAATCTGTTAAAAGTCGCAGCACACAATATTACATAGGACAAATCATCCCACGCGTTTCGGACGCGTTGTTCTTACAGGTTCTTAGATGACTTCCATAAGTTTCCCAGATTGTTAAAATAATATCACACCAGAGGGGAAGGGAGAGGCCGATAGGCACCCTATAGCCTCCCAATCTTCAGTAAGGTGCTTTTGAATGTTCTATGTGTCTCATGTTCCCTGGAGCATTCATGTTAGTGTCATAATCCTATAATCAACCCTAATTACCTACTTAATACCTTGGTCAGAGAACTGTTAATGAGATCCCCCTTCAGCCCTGGCGTATTGTGCATTGTGATCTACAGCGGCCATGGAAGGGGTAGCCTGGCAGGTCAGCGCTGGGGACTGGGGGGGCTACAAGATTTCTGCTGGGGCTCAGATCTAAGATTCTCTTAGAAATTAGACTGATGATTACAGAAGTTTAGGATCAGGTAGAATAAGTTTTACCTTCTCTCCCAACCTAAACAAAATCCAGGGGACAACCTGGACATGGATGTCCCAATTGTCAGGACAAGTCTGAAGCGACAAGTTATTCCTCTGTAGTGTTTGTTGTGTAGCCTGAGGTTGTAATTAGACCCCCCATTGGAAGGGGGCAACAGGAAACCATCCCCCAACTCCGAAGTGTAGAGACACAGATAATACTTGGTGCAGAACTTATAGTAATCCTATATGGAAAAACAGGAAAGCTGAAGGTACGATCCCGATATATAATATCCCCGGGTCGCACACTGACAAAATAAAATATAAACCGTGCCGTGTCCTATGGGGGTCACAGTGTAAAGTTTTAAGATGTTATAAAAGTTTAGTAGAGTTTGGGGTGTTCACTTTGGGAGGAAGGCAGAATAGTTTCTGGTGTCAGTGAGACACAGAGTTTTCTTCCAGGATGAGGAATAAATGAGTAAATGAAGCATGGAAAGCCTCGTAGTGTAGGGAGCGGGGTCATAGGAGTCCCAAAAAGGAAATTCTGATTCATTCGTTTCGGAAGTATATAACGGTATATAGTGATGGATAGATAGACTATATAGATAGATGATAGATATAGGATAGACTATATATAGATAGATGATAGATATAGGATAGACTATATAGATAGATGATAGATATAGGATAGACTATATAGATAGATGATAGATATAGGATAGACTATATAGATAGATGATAGATATAGGATAGACTATATAGATAGATGATAGATATAGGATAGACTATATAGATAGATGAAATCAAATAGATAATGGGGGTCATTTACCTTATTTCCTCCTTCCCTGAGTTCTTTTTGTGTCTTTTGTGAGTTTATTTTTTGCCCCTTATTTGTCTTTGTAAAATGCAAATTGGCGCAAATTTTTGTGCAATTCATACCATTGCTTTTTCAACACCTGGTTAGGACTGGGGTGTTTTTGCTCAATTATTTGCACGAATTTTAAGTGCAAACCAATGTTAGATCGGGCGCAAACATCTGGAAGCAGAAGAAATACAAAGTTAAATTAGGCGCAAACCTGGATTACTACTACACGGAGAACTCCAGCGCTGCTGGGAAAAGGTGCAAAAAAATTGTGCAAATATCCCAATGCGCCCAAAAAGTCTAGTCTAGATATAAGATAATAAAATGGTCATAACAGTAATAACTGAGGTAATTGTAAGGTAAAATTATATCTAATGAATGTAAGGAAACTACTTATAGCTGAGATAGATAGATATGAGAGAGACAGATGAAGAAATAGACTGGTAGATACTGTAGATAGATAGATAATAGATAGATAGATAGATAGATAGATAGATATGAGACAGACTTGTATATTAACATGTTATACATTTCACAGCGTTGTGTTATGTTACATGTTGTTGAGTATTTCATTAAATGAATGGAAACTTATCCTTATGTGTGTTTTTCCATGTGTCCCTACATGACAGTGTACAGTATCTTCCATGTGTCTCCTGTGTGGAGTGTAGCTGGACTGGATGTCACCCTCCTGAGCTGTCGAGGATCAGATCCTGTAGTTCCTTTCTTTGCTTGTCAGCCTGATATTACATCAGTGTGATGTAGATGAGCGCTTTGTACTTATTATATGGCAGCAATGTGTGTCCTAGAGCTGTACATGGGATAGGCTCACACTGGCCCTTGTCCCAGGGGGCCCCTATATTGTAACTAAGACTACAGCAGGCTCATAAGAAGCCGGTGACCTAAGCCTGCGACAAGGGTCAGAGCGGTAACAGTTTGTGGGTCTCGGTTTGATTAAATTCTAGCTCAGGTCTAGAAGGCAACTTAGGTCATAGGAGCACCTTCACTGCTGTCATATATATGTATCAGGATGTACTCTGTAATATCTACCCTCCAAAGTGTTATTGGGTATGGCCATCTTTAAGGGAGGCTATGTTGTTAGTCCATAGACTAAGGAAGTTACATTCCAGGATTGTAGCTTCTCCAAGTGCTCTGTGGATGGGTCCTCACACTGCTGTGCTCTTAACTCTCTGCATTATGCTGATGGAAACTGCATATTTTTCTCATATGGTCAGATAGGTGGAAGCACAGCCAGGTCCTTGGCTCTATGCGGATGTGCATTAGGCTCTGTGTACTTTCAGTAAATGACTCTACTTCTGCCACCGAGGACTGAACTTTTTGTCCTAAACTTTTTGTCTCCCACTCACTGGAATGTGCAATTAACGAACTGTGAGCGAAATAAATAACTTTTTCTTCCTTGTATCTCCTTCTCTCCGGCTAATTTATTGCAGTGGATTAGCTTCAAAAGATTTGGATCACTCTCTGTGTTAAAGTTTATTTGCATGTTTAAAGACAATTGTCAGGGTGATGTATGGAGGAAGGGGAGATTAGGGGGCAGATAAGGGACTCCCTGGCCATTAGTTTAGTGTTTGAATTTGGGTTACTGACTGCTGAATGTTATCAGGACTCGGTGTTTGTGTGGATGAAGGTAATGTTTGCCCTCTGTGCCTGCAGCAGTATAAGGTCATTTATTGGGAAAGAGACAACCACGAGGCCATTAAAGTTGTGGGACCAATAGTTCCAGGATTCTATGAAGATTCACGCAACGGTTTGGCTACATGGAGTTCCAAAGTAGTGGCCACACCGGGCCCTGATGGCTTACTTTACAGTCTTATATAGCTGCATGAGGAGAGCTAAAGAGTGGTGCCCCCTACAAGGGCCGGCGCCAGCACTGGGCATACCTGGGCAAATGCAGGGGCCCAGAGCTGCTGGGGGGCCCACATAAGGCTGTATCTGATGAATCCATAGCGTATGAGGGGACTTTTATAAAAAATAACCATAACGAAGCTGTTTGGAATGAAAAACTAGGGAATGTTTTAGGGAATAGGAGACTGTTTTAATTTCTCAATTGTTAATGCTGCCACATGAGTTCACTGCAAAGGGGCCCACTGAGGAGCTGTCGCCCAGGGGCCTACTGATACCTGGAGCCAACTCTACCCCCTCCACTCCATACAGTAGTAATATATCAGCTTATTTTTTTTAGTTTCTGGATTCTCTGTGTAGTGTCCCATACCCATGCGGACATCAGGTGTGAAGGAAACTATTTTTAAGTGTCAAGTTCTGCTCTGTAGAAAGTGACTGCACCCCAGATGCTGCCCCCCCCCCCATCTTGCTGCAGATGGTACTGCCTGAGGCAATAGGCTCAACTCACCTCATGGTTGGTGAACCCTGTATGTACTAAGACTAACCCTACCTTCGTACGAACATGTATTTTCTCAGGCCACAAACTAGGGATCTGTGGCCTGTTTGTGGCTTGTGTGAGGTTTTTAATATGTCTGTTCTTGGTCTTCTTGGTCCTCATAAAAATTATATATATATATATATATATTAATTTTTTCATTTTTTTTCAATTATTAACTTTTGTCATTTTGGCATTCACACACCCATGACCCTAGACCCTAATAAAGACTGTCCAAAAATGGACAAGTATAGGTCCTGCTCTGAGTTTTGCGGCCGGGGCAGTGGGGTCATATATGGTTCCTTGGAAGATCAAGATACTATAGAATTCTGCACTAAAATTCCATTTATTTATCATGCTTAGGACGCAATGTACAACTACCTCCAATATATTTTCATATTGTGACTTATTCCCTTTTCCCCCCATTACAGTAGTCTTGTGGGGAAACAGCTCCTTAGATGAACATAGATGACTTGCAGGAAGTCATAACCAATCCTTATCTCTCCTGACATCTGTAGGCCCTTCATACATCCATACATTAAATGGTCAACAAGTCTCATCTAAAGTGTCTAGACTGGCTGATATACATCTCATGTGTGGGAGGAACATTTTGGCCAATGCTGGCCAACCTCTAGTGTGACTTGCTAGACACCTCTGGAGTTCGATTATCTGCCGAAAACCAAAAGATTGAGCATTCTTAAATGTGATGCTCCAATTCTTCTTTACTAGGGTTGAGCAGACTCATTTAAGTATGGGTTCGGTCGAGTTAACCTGAACCCAAACCTGAAATATTTGTTGTGTCTGGGTACCAACTACAAACGCTCTCCCCAACCAGTAACATCCACAATTGGTAGTGTTACCCTTTAAATATCAGTGGCATATACATATCAACATTTTCCTGAGGATCGACGTTCCCTGCATTGTAATTAAGGAGAGAGAATTCCAGAGTTAATGGGGGTGCACATGCCGTGATTGGTACTGGTGGTGTGGTTAGCGGCAGGGGTAGGAAGCTTCATAAACTGAATAACAAACCAAAACTTATGGTTGGTGTCGCGAACTGAGTACCCAAACCTACAATGTTCTTCATGAGCCCAAACATTGCGGTTCGGTGTCGCGAACTGAGTACCCAAACCTACAATGTTCTGCATGAGCCCAAACATTGCGGGTTCAGATCCGCTTATCACTATTCTTTACTCTATCATTTTCCTTGGTGTAGAGTCCCCACAATCTCGTCTACATTGGCTGTAGGAGCAGGATGAGCCGGTTTACCATTCAAGCTTATGGTGACCATTTCCATGTTGACTGACACTCAACTGTCTATAAGGATAAGGTTGAATATAATTTGTTGTTGGTTATTTTATAAATCTTATTTCCTTTTTTTTTAAAAGAAAAAGGGGGTTTATGTTTTTTGCTATTTCCCACAGACCAGTGCACAATATCTGCTCTATAGAAATATACAGTAAATTATCATAAGTAGAAGGTCACCTCAGTTACATCCCCGTCTCACTGTGTTCCTATATGTTCCATTTTTGAAGGCATCAACAAATAAGTATTTTTATTTGCTAATTTATGCATTGATTCTCTAGTCTGTTTCTTTTCGGCAAGGCCTTTGGCACACATGGGGCTTAATGTACATGTGCATTGCTTATTGTCTGCCTTCAATGCCAACTATTTATACATAAGGTTGAAGGACGTATAAGAAAAACAGTTTTCTCTCGCACAGATGGAATTGTAGCACGGAGTGGCATAATTTCTGGAATGTGATACGACTCCGAGGGCAGGTATTGTGGACGTACAGAATGCTTGGCTATGTGGAACAAGGTCAACATTCTCATTTTATCCTGAGATTTATTTATTTTGTATTCAAACAGATCCTGCTCTCAGCGGCTTGCGGAGATTTCTAAAGATTTTCTTTTAGGACTTTGACTTTTAAAGATCACGGCCGCCTTGCTATATCTGCAATAGAAATAACTAAAACTTGATGACTACCACTGAAAGGTACATGAGAACATCTAAAATAGTCATAACAATCATAAAAACACCATATACAGTCAGTGAAAGAAACTGGATTTTATCAGAAGCTTACATTTCCGACAATTTTTTTTAACTGCTCATATCTCTGGTTCTGTAGCTCATGGAACCAGAACCACAACTATGTGATGTGATAGAATAGATTGTTATCTTGAATATGACACCAGGCACATATTTCTAGGTGCTGTAGAACTAAAGATAGGGTTGTCGGAAATGTCAGCTAAAAAGTGACTCCTCTCGGGTCATTTGCATATGAATTTGGAGGAGATTTTTTAATAACAAAATTGGAGAAATTTCAAATTGAAGTGGGAATTCTATAAAAAAAACAGGTTACATCCGACCTGAGGATGCTGTTAGTTTAATGAGGTAAAAGATGGTGACCAATTCTCTTTTTAAGTAAAGTTTTACTTACTGGGGGTCATTTACTAAGGGCCCGTTTCTCGTTTTCCCGACGTGTTACCCGAATATTTACAATTTGCGCCGATTTCCCCTGAATTGCCCCGGGATTTTGGCGCACGCGATCGGATTGTGGCGCATCGGCGCTGGCATGCACGCGACGGAAATTGGGGGGCGTGGCCGAACGAAAACTGACGGATTTGGAAAAACCGCTGCATTTAAAAAAAGAAAAGTGTCGCGGAGCTTGCACTTACCTTCACTAGGAATAGGCCGGTGAACTTGAGTGCATTCCGATGCTCTTCAGCGCAGCAGCGGAGGAGGAACTGCCTTAATGAATCCCGGCCAGACCCGAATCCACCGCAGAGAATGCGCTACTGGATCGCGAATGGACCCTGTAAGTAAATCTGCCCCACTGTGTATGTATTATTTGCTCTTAGCTTTCAGGAGTAGAAAATGTAAAGGTGTTCTCCAGGATTTTTTTGATTACTGGCCTATTTAGGAAAGAAGATCATTGGTGTAACACTGGAATCCCCATCAGCTGTTATAGCTCTCTAGTTATAGCACTCTAGTAAGCTTCAATTTCATAAAAAATGCCCCATTAAATTCAATGGCGGTTGGCCACCACTCAATGTACATCTTTGAAAATGACGGAGGATCAGTTTTATTTCTGATTAGGCAGACTTCTGTCACACAGTTATAATGAAGAAGCTGAAAATGTAGCCTCCCTTACTGTATACTTATTAACTGTTGGATATAGAGAAAAGGATGATCACACTGTCGTTCCTGCAGGCCAAGAATTATAAGTCTCTAGCTGTTGATTCCTAACCGACAAATATATCTAGAGACATAAGGGGTTATTTATCATACGCCAGTGCTCCGGCCTCTTGATCTATCTGGCGGGGTCCTGCACTGCGTTTAGCTCTACAGTGTTTATCTCAGAAAATTTGTCGAAACGGGCCACTCCCGACTGGCCCCGCTCTCCACCCGGCCGGCCGCACCCCCCCGCTCATGTCCCTTTATGCCATTCCACGCCCCCCCTGTCGTGAAGGTCGCAAATTGGGAAAATTATCACAAATTTATTTTTCACTTGATTTTTTCAATAAGTTTATTATGTATTATACAGCTAATTGTCACGAACAGGGAAAAAGTTATGTGTCCTGCTGTTACAACTGTAAAAAAAATCACTTACACAATTAACATTGACTTCTTGTGTATCGAGTAGGTTATAAAAATTCTCCCCTCTGCAAACTAAACTCTGTTTTTTCAAGATTGCAGTTGCTGTGTATTTTTATAAACAGTTGGCACAATACGGAGCACATACTCGTCTTCCCAAGTGTTCATTAATTTGTAACATTATCTTGTCCCCATGCCTGAACTTCACACTGAAATTGGGGCTAGAGCTCATGAAACCACCTGTCAAAATGTCAACTGAAAAGAACGGACACCCATAGAATGTGTAAAAATATTTGTCAGCTTATCTCCAAGGTATTTAAGAATCCGAGCATGAAGTGTTGATTGGTGTATTTTTGGGCAGATTCGGTCATTAATCTATCAGCGTCGCTTTTTCATTAGGAATTTCCAAGTGTTGATCTTAGGGGCCGTAACTAAAGAAAGGAGGAAATCCTATGGATCGATTAGATACACTTGTCTATAATATCTACTCTATGGTCAGGAGAGATAAGATTGGATGCATTTGGAGAAGCTTTTTAACTGACCTTTGTTTGCAAAAATTATTTTATTTAATAATAACATTTAAACACATTGATACACACATTTTGGTCTGTATGGATATGATACCATGTGTAGATTTCGGAAAACTCAACTCTGGACCAGAGTTCTAAAACATTTATAGGGAATCTACCACTTGCTTCAGATAGTTTTTAGGTAATCCCACTTACATGCTGGCGGTATGTAACACTAAAAATCATCAAATACAGAGGAAATAGATTTATGAAAATATGTAAATTAAGCTTAGGTGCTCCTCTGAGCGTCATCCAACTAGGAGCTTATAATTATTCACGCCTTTTGCTGGAAAATATTTCCTCCTCCTCCCTTCCATTCCCCTGCCCGAGACCCGGTGACGTCAGGGAGTCGGAAGGAATTAGCACCAGCAAGAATTGTAAAAAATTAGAAGCCGACGGAGCACCAAGCCGCTTGGATGACACTCACAGGAGCACCCAAGTTTAATTTACATATTTTTATAAATCTATTTTCTCCAGATGATGATTATTTTTAGTGTTATGAAGATAATATCCTGTTTTATGATCATATCGCTGGTATGTAAGAGTGATTACCTAAAAACTATCTGAAACAAGTGGTAGATTTCCTTTAAATTGACTTTAGTGTCTTTCAGTGACCCAAAATGTATTACTTGACAATTTTTTGGATTTGTGAAATTTAAAAATTAATAAATTAAAGATTTAACCAAATTGCCAATTATTACAGACTCTTACTAGCATACATTGGGGGAATGTATCAAGGACTATCGAGCTTTACCAAATTTACTAACTTTCCCATTGGGGAGGGATTAACCAAGAACACAGAGCCTGAGCTTCCTCTTATATTTGGTGATGAGATATGAGTAATGATACTCCCTACTAGTACACAATTTCTTTGGCTCTATGAGCTCAGATAAGGTAGAGTCAGATGTTGAATTGTGCTAAAACCAGTACTAGGAACAGACATGGGCTATTGTTATTGTCCCGGACTGGGGCTTCTCCATCCACCTAGGGTGGGGGTTGTATGGGGGGGGGATTGATTCCTGTACCAGGAATTATTTAATGCTTTGTTTCATCTTAACATATTACACATAATGATCAAATTGAGACAACTATAGAAAATGCATGGCCACAATTCCTGTGCACAGTCGAAAATTTCCAAAATACCATCCACATCTGACCAAAAGACAACAAGTCAAAGTTCAGTGAATGTGCAGAAGTCAGGAATGGTAGGAGGTCACAGTATACATGACTATGTCGTGGCCACAGCAGCAGAAGCCAATTAGTACAAGTTTGCAATAGCTGAGATGTAACCTGAAGAGGAAGTGAGTTTACATGCGGAAGCACATGACTGTATATATACTTATTGTATGCGGAGGTTCATTAGTGACTTTACAGCAGATTAGCTGTCAGCTTTTCCATCGCTTTTACCACATGTGACAACAATGAGCAAAATCCTTCTTGAGTCAGCGGTAACTTTAAATGGTAGAAAACCAAAAATTTCTAAAGTCCACAATCCTCTTGCCTTTTGTAACCTATGTACACGCTTTCTCTGCTTAATATTAGGATTAGCCCTATATTTTTATATAGAAATTTATTGGCTTTATAAACAAAGAAGGGGCAGATATAAAAAGTTGACTTAAAGTTACAAAGGTAGACAAGTCTGATTCCACTCCATCAGAGTTTCTGATGCTGGATGATGAAATCATACTTTTAGATGTTTTATTCTGACTTCCGATTAGTTGGCTTAATTTATGCCTCAAAATTGTTTAAAAAATTTGGCATGCCAACTTAGGCCATACCCGCTTTTCATGAAACCTTACACCCTTCCCAGGTCGCCATGACCTTTATCTAGGTGGTGAAAAAGCGTCTACTACTAAATGTGCCCTATGTTGGATTGTAGTCCATGGGTCAACCACATAAATATATTCGGGGGGCTCTATTAATCCCTAGTTAAAAGATTTTAGTTGTCTCCAAATTAGATTTGAATCTCCAGTTCATCCAGTATTTGATTAAGCTTGGGTCCACCAGAAGATCCTATTGTAGGCACATCTTCTCCCACAACTGACCCTTAAGTAGTCACCACCGTTTTCTGTTTCACCACCTGGAATGGCACTTTGCGCATCTCCTTCCCAGGTTGCCATGACTCTTTTTATCCAGGTTGTGAAAAAGCGTCTACAAAACATGTCCTATGTTGGACTGTAATCAAAATCAAAAAAGTGGACGGCACTACCGGGAATGTGCGGTGCTCCGGGTACGGTCCAAGCCAATAAGTAAATAAAGAAGTCCCGGCACTCGCAAATGCTGATGATTAAGTTTTAATGTGCATCACTGCAATAACATCGATAGGAACGCGTTTTCGGCTCTGCACACGAGCCTTTGTCAACCATAAACAAACAGTTGTAGCAGATACACTTAAATAGAAGGTAATCCTTCACATACCCTGCCCACTAACGTCACATCCTTCCGGAATCCCGTGGTTCCATAGGTCAACCACATATTCGGGGGCTCCATCACTCCGTAGTTAATAGATTTTAGTTGTCTCCAAATAAGGTAATCATCTTGTGGTCATCTTCTTCCCCAACTGAACCATTGTTTCACCACCTAGAATGGCAAGGGGGTGGAGAGGTGAAGAAGACATTTACGAGATTCCCTGCTTTTAGCTTTTTTTAAAAATAAAACCCCTTTAGGCCCTTCTATACTTTAAAGAAATAAAGGATACCAAATTTTCAGTAAACTTTTTGTAAGACCAACAAATTTGTTTCTTTTATCTATATTTTACTTTTAGGTTTAGTGCCCCTTTAAGGGTCTGTCCTATGAATCAGTTGACAGCACAGACAAGCGGTGTGTGCATTAGATCAACTATGTGAAGTTTGACACAAAGTTTTCTTTCTTTTTTAAATGAATTCACTTGTACAAAAACATCTCCACGGGGACCCCTTCATGAAAGAAAGAAAATTAAATGTGCAAAAGTAATTGTACATGTTCTCGTCAGATGAGAACCAAAACGAATATGCCAGGGGTGCATTAAAGAGGAATGCTATTGATTTAATAGAAGTGAGGAGAGCCCAGATGAGCAATTAAGTTATGGGAATGTAACACACCTGGTCTGCGGATGAAGGAAGTTTGTGAATTCTCCAGTTTCATATCGTGCCTGGAGCACTAAATCACATATCTATCACTTTTTAATGTAACACCGGTACTCAGAAATCTTCCTATATTGCTTCTAATGGCTCCACAAAAATGAAAATTGCTAATGTTGAGTTACAGAAAAGTATTTGAGAGCGCGCCGCATAAGAATCAGCAGTGTCATCGACATCCAGGACCTGGCTTTTATATTTCAAGAGAAGATTTTTTATGTTTGGGAAAAAAATTTCATTCAACTATTTTTGTGTCATGTGACTCATCTATGACTCACTAAAATATTTTATCTGTGAAATTAACCTCTACTTGTCCCTTTTATCTCTACTATATAATATTGTACAATGTTAAACAACATAACATGCAAAGCTTTACATGTTTTTTGGCATTACGGTCACTCCCAAGGGTAATTATAACATTTAATGAATAAAAGTTCTTTTGGGTAAATAAAATTAATATATTAAAGTTTTACTTACTGCTCCCCACTTAGTTTCCCCAATGCATGACACTTCCTGGATGTCTCCCAGCACAACAGGAAACATTAGGGAGGGGCTACTCAGTCAGTTAATGATTGGAACAGTGACTCAACTCTGGCCATGATTGGCTGAGCCTTTATTAGGGATTCCTATGGTGTCTAGAATCGTTGGAGCAGGGGGATAAGGAGTGGAAAGGGCCAATACAGTATATACTTGTCTCATCTTAATTGGAAACATCCTCTCCCAAGACCAATATGGAAAATAACAGGAGCAATAGATCAGATTCATATTCTGATTCCAGCGAGACCCTCAGTGATCACAAGAATAAGCTCCATATAAGTGGTCCTGCTCAGTCTCAACTCTATAAGTAACAGTTCTGTGCCATCTTGAAATTTTAAAAGTAGAGTTGTAGCCATTCCATTCACATTGACCACCACTCCATTCACATCTACTACAACTCCATTCACATCGATCACTACTCCATTCACATCAACCACTTCTCCCTTCACTTCAACCTCCCTTCGATTCACATTGACTACCCTCCATTTACATAGTCCAACATGCTATTCACATGGAGCACTCCCATCAACTCACGCCGGCCACCCCACCATACACACCGACCAACCCTCCATTCACACTGACTACCTTTCCATTCACATTGAACAACACTCCGTTCACATCGACCACCACTCCATTCATATTGACCACCAAAACACTCCATTCACATTAACTACCACTCCATTCACATCGACTACCAATCCATTGATGCCAACTACCAATCCATTAAAATCGACAACCCCTCCATTCACATCAACTACAAATCCATTCACATTAGACACACAGGGCACTTGTGAACCACCATTCTTGTGGTCCTTATGTAGTTTGACCCACTCCATATAGGGGTATAAGCTTTAACACTGCAAAGCTACCCCAAGTCTGTGTGTATTTTGGCATTGAGGACAAACATTTCAATGCTGAATGAGTGAGTAATATACATGGACCTGTCTTGTTCTGTCAGGGTCAGGTTTTGAACATATGGCATAACATAGTCCATGTATTATGTATATCAACAACAAGGTCATCTGGTCTCAGTAATCTGACAAAGCGCTGCACAGGAGAGCACGATAATCCCATTTAGCACTTATCAAAATTACAGTTTTGGACAAAATTGTCATTTCTATAATGGGTTCAGAGCCCCAGCTCAAATGTTTCTGCAACAAAACCTTTATTTTACCAGTGCAGGTAAAGGCTTTGTTAGAAATGGTTCATTTGTCCTTATTTTATTTTTAAAAAAATATTTAAAAAATGTTGAACATTGTAAAGAATTGGTACATAAAATGTATTATAAAGATGTATGACTTCATTATATAATGAATACGTTTAATTTGCATAAGAATGAACAATCCCTTTATTCTCCTCGTGTGAATAGTGCCTTTACAACTACTATTCTTAACGATATGAATGCTTTCTGCTGACTCGGCAGGTAACATTCACTGTGAAAGTACAAACAATGCTTTTCAGAAGCAATGCTTTTTTGGAAGGTTGTGAGATCAGATGTATCTCTCATAGGTCCTCTATTAGGGTCCTCTAATTATAGTTGTAATATAAGGGCATCTTGAGAGCCTTTTTTTGTATTGGTGACAGATCAGTAGATCATCACTTGTAAGGATGAGCAGACCCGAACCATCACCCCCACCGGTAATACCTGTGATCGCTGTTACTGATCGTTGGTGTTAACATTGTTGGCTCAACCATATATCTGTGGAACATTGCTCACCGTGATATGATCAGGGAGCGGCGATCATAGATTATGTGGAAGGATGGACATTCAGATTGCAATGCGCAAGTGCATTTAAAGAGTTAACACTTGCAATTGATGCATCGATTGCTGGCTTTACCAGGGAGGCGGGACTTGGTGTAGAAGGGGGGGGGGGGCTGTGAGATGAATGCCCAACAATGGGAAATAGTCAAATAAGTTTTCCAGGACGAAACAAGGAAAACATTGACTATTAGCTACCTTGAAAGGCATGATCAAGCATGACTTTCAGGAAGCCTAAGACATGGTGTGGGATTAAAGCCAAACCAGTATATCTGTTCCAGAAGGAACAGACTCCCAGCTGTAGACAGTGCTGTTTTGATATCTTTGCATCTCGTCAGTACAATGTAGGGAAGTGGTTTAGCTGAGAAGGTTTTGACTAAGGTCTTACGAGCCCTAACTTTGTGACCTGAACATTGTGGTTCGAATCTACTCATCACTAATCACTAGTCCAAGACACTAGTCCAAAGTGGAAAATGTAGTATGGCTCTCCACGTAAAATATGGATTACATCAGGGGTTACTATTATTTATCACCTCTTCATTTTAGTAAAACTTACTAACATTTCATTGGTCAAAATTGTGACCTTACAAAATAGATGTTCAGGGGGTTATATACTAATTACCAGATCATTTGGAGCAACATCCTATTCAGTTTGAATAGGCTCAAATCTGAACCAAATCTCTGAAAATTTGGCGAAGCTTCTTTGATGATTCGCTTATCTCTAATGGTGGCCATGTTGTATGTCACCCAGAGAACGAGACCATAGAAATAAACAACACAATAACGTGCTTCAATATGAAAAAAATGATGATTTTTTTTACAATGTTACTATGGAAACTAAATCCAGAATGTTTTCCAAGCCAACTTAATGGATAAAGAAAGTGAGTTTCCCAGTAGGCCCCATTGTAGTCCTGGGGAGACGGAGGAGGCCGGAGTTGCGCACACAATCTTTAGCGAGTAATCTTAAGAACATTGCTTTGGCTTTTAAGCCATAAAATGGCCTGTACATTATATTTTAGCCGCTAGGACCTCACGGCAGGGGTCACAACGTATATACGAGTAGCAGTGTTTATTTTCGGAAGCAGTCACCCGGATTTAAAGCGGCATCAGGAATGATTAAACGCTCATTAAAGTCATTTTTCATGCCGCTTTCTCTGATACTCCAAATAAAGCCCCACATAAAAGCCCCTTCCCGCATGATAGCGGACGCATTTATTCAGCTAAGTCTTTCATTCTGCCTCAGATTAAAATAAAAGCTTTCAGGCTCGCCAGTCCCCATCCTGATGGCAGAGAGGCTTGAAATCTGCGTCTATGACACTCAAAGCACAAACATTCACAGGCACTAAACACCAGGGAGCCCGAGCAGAGAAAAGTCACACTGTACAGGGAACAAAAGTGCTGCCTCTCCCAAATCTAGTCACATTACAAAGCCATAAGAATGAAAAAGATCCCGACACATGAGCCGAAAGGATATCCTGATAGCCGCCAACAGGGACAGCGACAGCCCGGCCACGGATACACAGAATTATCTGGATTTATTATCCCAAACTTTGTTGTGCCAAATACAGAAAGTTCTTCTGCATGCTGGATATATATGTATTAACTGATATACAACAAAATCATTAAAAGGATCTACTATCTGTCTATCTATTCATATACAGTAATTCAAGGCATCCACAATCTAACTAAATATCTATTTATTTGATCTACTTTTGTATCTATCTGTCCACCAGAGTATTTATCTATCTATCTATCTATCTATCTATCTATCTATCTATCTATCTATCTCATATCTACCTCCTATCTATCTATCTATCTATCTATCTATCTATCTATCTATCTATCTCCCATCTATCTATCTTTCTATCTATCTCCTATCTATCTATCTATCTATCTATCTATCTATCTATCTATCTATCTATCTATCTTTCTATCTATCTATCTATCTCATATCTCTCTATATCTATCTATCTATCTATCTATCTATTTATCTATCTATCTCATATCTATCTATCTATTTATCTATCCGTCATCTACATTTTATCTAATTTATCCAATCTATGTATCCTTCTGTCTAAGATCTGCCTACCCATCCACAGTACATTAAAGAACCTAAAACATTTCTATGTATATGTCTCTCTATCTCCATATCTATCAAACTAGTTCATATCTATGTAACTATCTACAGTTTATAAGCATCTACAATCATTCTGAATGTATGTCTATCTATTGATCCATCCTTCTGAACCATGTATCTATCTATTTATCTAATGAAGGAAAATAGGCAGCACTCCAAGGATAACGTGAAAAAAAGTGATTTCTTTTATTCCATGTTTTTGTAGGGTACAACAAAGTACAGCGACGTTTCGGCTCACTTGGAGCCTTTCTCAAGCCAAATAACAAGAGTGAACATCTCATATATATATCAAACAAAAGTGATCACATGATACGATGGTTCCCACCCCCCATAATTAGCATATTGTGTCGTAAAACATTATCATAAATGAATAACAATAAAAACAATATATATTTCATAAATGTGAAGGCAGTTAAAGTGCAAATGCAAGAGTAATATGTTTAGCAGCTGATTTGTGACACCGATGTGCATTGTGTCAGTAAAGTGCTGAATGTGCAAAGTGAACCAAATTGTGCCAAACAATTATCCTAAAAAGGGTTAAAAACAAACTGGGGTGTCTCACCACCACGTCCACAAGCTGGAAAAAAAAGCCGATCACTATCCGGTTGACAAAAATACCGCGCGCCAGAGTGTATCAGGGCCTGGCACGCATTGGTGGAACGCAAGCCGAACGGCACCCTAGTGCGCATGTCCGGAATCCTG
This sequence comes from Engystomops pustulosus, assembly GCF_040894005.1. Taxonomy (NCBI): domain Eukaryota; kingdom Metazoa; phylum Chordata; class Amphibia; order Anura; family Leptodactylidae; genus Engystomops; species Engystomops pustulosus. The sequence continues at coordinate 236,649,222 of NC_092412.1, forward strand.
TCCGGAATCGTCATGTTGTCAGGGAGACTGTTGACGTCACTTGTACACAGTTCAGTCATCCCTGATCGAAGTACAGTGTGCCTAAGTGCGGACACATTAATCCAAGATAGTTACTGGCACAACGGCAAGTATATCTGAGAAAATAAGCAATATATTGTATTAAGGGAGAGCGGATATTGTATTAACCCTAACTGGTAGGGAAGGATTATTTATATTTATTAATTCCCCAAAGCCCGAACGGGCCTGTCAGGGATGAACAGAGAAATAACCGCTATATTTAATCCCCTATGTAGAGACCTGTCGTTGGCCTATATTGTAACTATATGTGAAGAAAATGCTCAGGTGCCAATGCTTGGAGGGGAAAAACTGGCATGTTGTTGTCAAAAAATGGTTAGGATCAGGCATAGAAAAAGCAGCAGAATGTGGAGTGGACTGGTGAGAGTTATCCCGTTATGGCTTTCCTGATGTTCATGTAATCTGTAATGACAGAAAAACAATGTTTAGAGAATTGAAGTAGTATAAATATGCAAATTATGTCAAGTAGTCCTTGTTATTATAACACTACACCTCATATGAGGGAACAGGTGAGGGGACAAATACAAGGCCACACATACAATGCTTACATTAAACGCCACTCAATTTAAAATCCACATTAAGTCCATTAGGACGTAAAGTATTCAGAGTATGAATCCATCGTAATTCTTTGATTTTGAGTATTTTTTCTCTATCCCCACCTCTACGTAACGGAGGCACATGGTCGATTAACTGGAATCTGAGATCTCTTTCAGAGTGTCCAGCTTCAAAAAAATGTTTGGATACAGGTAGATCGCGTCTGTTACAGCGTATTGTATATCGGTGCTGGTTAAATCTCGTTTTGAATTCGAGAGTAGTCTCTCCAATATACAATAACCCACATGGACAGTTGAGCATGTATATGACATAGGAACTGTCACAATTGAGATAATGTTTGATATGGTACTGTACATTATTGTGCAAGAATGTGCCCCCCCTATTCATTTGCTTACAGTTAATGCAGTTGCGACATGGAAATGAACCTTTGTTGAGTTGTCCAAAAATCCCTGTTTGTTTGGTTGATCGCATAGAGCCAACATCGGCTTTAACTATGCGATCTCTGATAGATTGTGCTCTGCGGTAAGAAAACAATGGGGGGTTCTTGAATTCAGGGGCACAGCATGGACCACCTGTTAACTTGGACCAGTGTTTACGTATAGTGCTACAGATGGAATTACTGTATACACTATACGTAGACACAAATGGTATGCGGACAAGCTCCGGTTTGCGTGTTGTGGGGGCCAGGGTAGCGGTCCTGTCAATGTGTTGTACTTTATCAAGATTTTTGTTAATGATACTACGGGGATAACCTCGTTGTGTAAATTTCTTAGTCATGTTGCTTAAATTGCTGTTCACTTTGAGTGGATCGCTGGTGATGCGTTTAACTCTTAGAAATTGACTATATGGTAGCGATTTCACCATAGCTCGTGGGTGGTGACTTTCATATTTTAACAGAGTATTTCTGTCGGTAGGTTTTATAAAGATGTCAGTTTCAAGTGTTGAATTTTAGAGAAAAAATACTCAAAATCAAAGAATTACGATGGATTCATACTCTGAATACTTTACGTCCTAATGGACTTAATGTGGATTTTAAATTGAGTGGCGTTTAATGTAAGCATTGTATGTGTGGCCTTGTATTTGTCCCCTCACCTGTTCCCTCATATGAGGTGTAGTGTTATAATAACAAGGACTACTTGACATAATTTGCATATTTATACTACTTCAATTCTCTAAACATTGTTTTTCTGTCATTACAGATTACATGAACATCAGGAAAGCCATAACGGGATAACTCTCACCAGTCCACTCCACATTCTGCTGCTTTTTCTATGCCTGATCCTAACCATTTTTTGACAACAACATGCCAGTTTTTCCCCTCCAAGCATTGGCACCTGAGCATTTTCTTCACATATAGTTACAATATAGGCCAACGACAGGTCTCTACATAGGGGATTAAATATAGCGGTTATTTCTCTGTTCATCCCTGACAGGCCCGTTCGGGCTTTGGGGAATTAATAAATATAAATAATCCTTCCCTACCAGTTAGGGTTAATACAATATCCGCTCTCCCTTAATACAATATATTGCTTATTTTCTCAGATATACTTGCCGTTGTGCCAGTAACTATCTTGGATTAATGTGTCCGCACTTAGGCACACTGTACTTCGATCAGGGATGACTGAACTGTGTACAAGTGACGTCAACAGTCTCCCTGACAACATGACGATTCCGGACAGGATTCCGGACATGCGCACTAGGGTGCCGTTCGGCTTGCGTTCCACCAATGCGTGCCAGGCCCTGATACACTCTGGCGCGCGGTATTTTTGTCAACCGGATAGTGATCGGCTTTTTTTTCCAGCTTGTGGACGTGGTGGTGAGACACCCCAGTTTGTTTTTAACCCTTTTTAGGATAATTGTTTGGCACAATTTGGTTCACTTTGCACATTCAGCACTTTACTGACACAATGCACATCGGTGTCACAAATCAGCTGCTAAACATATTACTCTTGCATTTGCACTTTAACTGCCTTCACATTTATGAAATATATATTGTTTTTATTGTTATTCATTTATGATAATGTTTTACGACACAATATGCTAATTATGGGGGGTGGGAACCATCGTATCATGTGATCACTTTTGTTTGATATATATATGAGATGTTCACTCTTGTTATTTGGCTTGAGAAAGGCTCCAAGTGAGCCGAAACGTCGCTGTACTTTGTTGTACCCTACAAAAACATGGAATAAAAGAAATCACTTTTTTTCACGTTATCCTTGGAGTGCTGCCTATTTTCCTTCATTGCATCATCAAGGGATCTGAGGCCTGATCCTATTGTGCCTGCACCCACCCTTTAACCACACCGGTGTGCTGTCTTCATTCTCCTGAAGTATCTATTTATCTATCTATCTATCTATCTATCTATTTATCTATCTATCTATCTATCATCTATCTATCATCTATCTATCTATCTATCTATCATCTATCTATCTATCTATCTATCTATCTCATATCTATCTATCTATCTATCTATCTATCTATCTATCTATCTATCTCCTATTTATCTATCTCATATCGATCTATCTCCTATCTATCTATCTATCTATCTAATATCTATCTCACACCTACCTATCACTCATGTAGATATTACCACTAACTCTATCTATATAATATTAGATGACTTATCCTCTTCTCTTTGATCCATTACTGACTCTATCACAATCCTCGGTGGTTCGCACTGCAGGTCGGTGACGTCTTTGCTCCATTGTCACAGTCACATATAATGTGATTAAGAAGCGTCTTTGGCCTCTCAGTTCTTGCTGTCTATAGAAGTATACAGTGCGCTGGCGTGTATGTGCTAAGTCTAACCAGCGAGGACGTTGTATAATAAAGAAGGGGAGAGACAGGTTTACACACTTAAGAAAACAATAGAAGAGTCTGGACATTTGGGAGCCTTACTAAGCAAATAAGCAGAAATCCAATATTCCTGCCTCCACAATACAAAACACAACACGGGGTTATTTTTACGGCTTGGGGGTTTAATGTATTTGCCAGTATTTAGGGGACTGAGGTTTATAGCCCCTGGTTCCTGATAAAGTATCTGGTTGAAGTTGACCCTGGCTCATAAGGGGTAAGAGTCAACTTCCTCTTTGTCTATAAAACTGATATCCTGCAGAGATCAAAAGCCTCGGCCCCCTCCCCTCCCATCATGGAATAGGCCTGGTAAACAAGCCCGGAGACTGAAGAGCACTACATGGCATAAGTGGCACCGTGTCATCTCGCACCTGCATGGTCCCTTTGTCTCCAGCGATGATTTAGGAGCTTCCATTTGCATTATTATCGTTGACGCCTCATTTCCATCAGAGATTATTATCTGCCGGCGGATAAGCAAATATCTCATGATTTCGCTCCAGTTAATGTGTAACTTAATAAAAGGGACACAAGTGTTCGGAAATAAAAAAAAATCAAATATATCCAAGGGAATATGCAAATTTTTATTCAAAGTCGACTAAACCGAGATAAGATTATAAAATATAATACAGAGGTGGGGATATTACGGGAGTTCATTTTGCTCAATATAATGTTCTGGATAAATGTAAAAGATTAAAAGGTATATCCACCTCCTGTGTAACAGGATGGGCTGGGTCCCCACTATTTACAGGTCTTTTTGTAGGAGCTGATTTTATCCCCCTTCATAACAATCTCCAATCGAGAGAAAAGGGGTTCCCTTGATGGACAGGTTGACCATGTGTCTTGCCAATTCATTCATCTCTATGAGAAGGTCTTAAAATTCTCAGCTATCTCCAGCATTCCCATTCCCTTCCTATGAGAGCGCTGTGCTCAGCATTTTCTGATGTTCTGGTAGTATTGGATGGAGCTGAAGGATGCATGTTCAACCTGTCCCTCTATCGATTAGTGAGAATTGGGCTCCCATTTTTATGATCAATAGGGTTGCGTTCTCGTGATTCGTGGAGGACCCCCACAAGTAAAAGTGGCAACATATACTCATTTTCCTGTAGACTCAATGGGGCAGATATACCGAGTTCCTTCCTGTATCGCTGCTGCGCCGAGGTCCAATGGAGTTCACCTGCTTCTTCCCGGGGCATGTAAGTGCTTGATCTTGCGACACAAAACCTTTTTTAAATTCCCCGGTTTGTCCAAATCCGTCGGGTTGCCGGACGGCCACACCCCCAATTTCTGTCGCGTGGAAGCCGGTGCGCCAAAATCCAATTGTGAGCGACAAAATCCTGGGAGAATTCGGCGCAAAACGGAAATATTCGGGAGACCCGACGAAAATGTGGCATTCGGACCCTTAGTAAATGAGACCCGACATTGTTTACAACAAAGGCCGTATAGACCAAAACCTAATGGAATAACATGCCTTGTTCGGTTGTTTCCACAATTAAAACGGAAAGCATCAAAGTACTTGCTCAGGCTTCTTCTACCATTGGTACAGTCCCAAGAAGCTGTCCATACAACTTGTTCAAACGGCAATTCCACTGATCTCGCATGACTGCAGTCAACTAAATATGAATGTTTTCTCCACTACTGCCGGACACCACTGGAAGCTATAACTCTAACTTTTAGTTAATGTGGCAGGAAATAAATTAAGGCCGCTGTGTAGCCGTGTGGAGTCTTACAGCCATTGATGCTCCACCATGGGGATTCTGGGAAAATATGCAAAGTTTTCCAAGATGGTATAAGGAAAACCACATATTTTTTATCTACCTTGTAAGGCAGCTCCCTTGTCATCAAGCATGACCTACAAGATGCCTTATGACATGATGTGGGATTAAGACCAAACCAGTATATCTATTCCAGAAGGAACAGGCTCCCAACTGTAGACAGACTGTTTCAACCTGGGCAGGTCTCTACAGCACCCATCATGTCATAAGGCTTCTTGTAGGTCATGCTTGATGTCAAAGGAGCTACCTTACAAGGTAGCTAAAAGATGTGTGGTTTTCCTTATCCCACCTTGGAAAACTTTACATATTTTCCCTGTGGCTGAACAGAGACAATAATATTCCGACATCTTGACTCTTTAATGTGGTTGGCTCTCCAACAATCACACATAGGTGGCAAATCCTAAAATAAGGCATTGAGTAACTACTTTTGTGTAAACCATCTCTCTCCCTTTTTACGAAAAGTGACCCATGTCAAGCACGGGACACAAAGTACACAGATCCTTCTCATAATTTTGCATCCTTGGGTGGTGAGCGCAGGGATATTTCCCTGTGTGCAAATATGTTACAAGGTCTATTAAGAAACAACACTACTTTACTTGTTAGTGAGATCCTTCTCCCTATCTTTGTTCCTGTCATTCAGATGTGTGGCTGCTGTCATAGTTGCTTCCTACTGTGCAGGAGGTCAAGTGGCTCTGCCATGGCCGCGTCTGTCAACAATGCTTCAAATGTTGAAGGAAGACCTGGCCTGCTGGAGGATCACAGCAAGTGTTTGTTTGGTCTCTGGCAGTGAAAGAGAACCTTTTGTCTAAATGCAGGCGTTCTGCTGGATATATGCAAATAGGCGGCTCCTGTGTGATAGAGATACTCCAGTAACTCTCCAGTTCTGTGACTACATTATTAATACAATGTTAGAAAATAATATTTTGTATGGTTGTGAATTGAATATTGAAGCAAATGATCTAGTGTCCGGTCACCAGTATCAGACCTCAGACCCGCCATGGGTGATGATTAGGGATGAGCGGACCAGAACTACAAAGGTTCAGGTTCATGACGAACATTGTGGGTTTGGGTCCCCGGTGACATTTAAAGATATCACTGGTGGATATGACGGTTAGCTCCCTATGCCATAATCACTACATTGATTTAAATGCCTGTGGGGTGAGGTGAGCAGAACCAAAATATCTGACTGAAGTTCCCTGCAAAGTTTGGCACAGACCTGAAGTGTGGTGGGTCTGCTCAACACTATTGGAAACGACTTATGTTTTTTGTAAAGTTTTCTAAGGAAGTCAGTAGAGAAGTTGTTTAAAAGGAAACCTATCATGAGGAATCTACTATCAGAAGTAGATGTGATGGTAGATTCCCCCTGCTGCCTCTGCCCTAATCTGTAATTTAATAATCCTGGAACCTAACTTGTTACAAACTTTATTGACGCAATATGTAAATTAACTGTAGAGGCTACTGGGGCGGGGTGTAGTCTTAGCTCCCTGTGCACGGCCAGACTAGTACACACTGGTAACCTCTGCAGTTAATTTACATATTACTTAAAGTAATATCAAGTTAGGTTAGGATCCAGGATTTGAAATTACAGATTAGGGAAGAGGCAGCAGGAGGAATCTACCATCACATCTACTTCTCATGGTAGGTTTCCTTTAAACATCTCGAAGAACAGATCTTCTGCGGATGGTGGCTTTCTCAAATCCTCCTATCTCGTCCTTACATCTCAAATAAACTAGAAGATGAGATCAGGTCTCTGTTGGGCAATATCGTAACTTCCAGGACTTCTTTGCCCTAAAGATCATGTTCTCATTTGCTGAATATTTGGAATTAATTTCCTGCTGCAGAATACATTTTTAAAAAAAACATTCTCACTTTTTCCACTCCTGTCTAAAATTTTGCACAGTGCTGTCAGTACCTAAGTACTCCACTATGCCTACATCTGCATACTTAGTACTTAGTATACAGCAATGCACTACTTAATACATTACAGCTAATTGTTCTAGTAATTATCATTTATGCATGCACGGCCAAAGGGAATGGAATAGGAACACAAAGAGAGTGGAAATTGTCAGCCCTACGTTAATTACATTCGCACTAAAGAAAAAAAAAAAAGCTGAAACCTCTGGCAGCCCGCTAATTAATAAAATCTCAATGTGACATCAATTAAAGCGTCCTGGGTTATGTCTTTTAACGGCGCAGACTCGTTCCCATTGCTCTAGATTGTTGCGACTTGTCCTGCTATTTATATTTGTCTGTGGGATTGGAAGACAATTTGCTGGGACCATTATTTAGAGGTTGTATCTTTCGGTGCAAAGAATTCTTTACATTCTTTGAATTTGCCTAAAGTGACTGGCAGGATATAATGAGGATAAAGAGGAAGAAAAGCTACAATGCCGCCATGCAAGACACAAAACAGTAACGTGATCCTTGTTAACTCAAGGTTCAGACATTTCAACGTCCGCACAGAAATAACTCTTGCTTCATATTCATACCGCCATAAGTACAGGCTGCTTGGGGATGAGATGGAAATGTGACATGTTTGGCTGCACTCATCTGAGTTTGCTGCGGTTCTAGCCCTCGAGATTAGATTTGAAAGTGATAGGTCTCCTGAGAATGTGGACTTTGCTCAGCCCGTGCCATTGCATAGATATCAGAGGTTTATTTTATATATAGGTTCAGTGTCAACCTGGGGTACCTTTGGCCCACCAGAAATCATTACTCTGGGGGCCACTTCTAGCCTCCAAATTAATCTATGGAGTCCAGTATTATCTTAGAGCCTGGGTCCACCGGATCCTCTGATTCGCTGGTTGTCCAGTCTGAAACCGCTTTAATCCACATTATAAAATTAATAAAACATTACATATCTGATCCTAAACTACAGCCCTTGTTTCAAGGCTTTGATTTGATGATTTCATTTCTTTATTCAACAGTTGCCCACATTATAGGTGACGTGTGAGGTGAATTATATTATATCAAACTGGGTTTGCAGATGTTACCTTGGACTGCAAACTTAGGCGGTTATTCAGTTGTCCAACTTTTATCGATGGCCTATGAGAATGACAGTCCGTCAATATCTGATCGGTGGGTTGGCTCCTGGATTTATTTAAACCTTTATACAACTCTATACAAAACTATTATGTAGTTTTTATAATGCTGGTATTCTCATGTGATAAATGACTCTTTATGGGCATCCTATGCTCCTAGGCCTGGGTGACCACAATCTGTGCACTCCGTCAAGTTACACTTCTGGTAATCCAGTAACGTCAGCTTCTTGTGACTTGTGGGGGTCCTAACTTTAGGACATCAAAACATCTAGTAGTTGACACACATTAAGAAGATACTTGACATCTTTTATATTGGTATTGGTATTCTCACCACTCGATTTGACTTCTTCTAGTGGTAGCGTTGCTGCTGGGAAGAAATGGGCAATCAAAATCCTTGTGTTACTATTAATTAGGCTCCCATCAATCTAGTAATCATTACCTATCCAGTTAAGAGGTGTTAATTGAACACAACTGGGTTACCCATTAAGATGTTGTAGTGGATGATCTTGCATCCACAAGATCAAGATCTGATCCATATTTGAAATAAGGGGATATTAGTTAGAAGCCAAAAGAGAACATTCATTATCCATGGGAAATTTTAGCTACCGATAGGTCACATCTCAATCATTCAGACAGTGGAGAAGAAATATCTACTTGACCAAGAGAAGAGAAATCCATGTCACATCCATGATATTCCATATGCGTCTTTTAAAAATGGAGGCCATACTTCCCCTAGCAAGATGATTGGCTTCCATTGAATGTTGTCACCATTCATATGTGATGACATCATCAGATTGATCATGAAAATTCCAAAGCAGACTCATGACCTTAACTTCTCCACTTTTTTCATTGACAGTAAATTTTCTTGACTTCAGATTGTTCGTCGTCCAGTGGTTTTTGTACTGATGTCACCGTACAGCTGTGTGTGTCACGCACCTTTGGAAATTCTATTTGAAGTCTCCATGTTTTAATTGTACCCTGAAATTATACAGTGCTTACATGATTTAAGAGCAGCCTTTGAAACATGAAAGACCGTCGGACTACAAAAAGAAACGCCATAAAAAGAGCAAGCGGTTATTACCTCTCGGCCTCGGTGCACTGAGCCATAGATTAGGTGCTAGCCATTTTGTTTATAATGTGTAAGGGTTTAAAGGTGAGATTATTCAGAGGCTCGGCTGGGTGACTCTTACATGTTTAACTTAGGCCCCTGCAAACAAAGAATGACTTGTTTCCTAACTTGTCCCTACAATGAGTACAGCGACTGTGCACTGCCCATGACTGTCGAAATGTGTGAATTTGCTTGTTTTACAATAAATTACAATGGCTGACAACTGTTCATTTACATTTCACTTTGCTAGAATAACCTTTTTGTCGGTCTTTTGTTGGCTCGTTGTAATTATTAACTATTAAGTATGTTATGTCTGTCGCCCTGATTTATGTTCTCGAGTTGTTTTGGAAAGTTAATTGGTTTTATAACCGGTAATTATTGCACCTTTTCCACGTGAAGTAATACAAGGATCCAGTGTCCATAACAAACACGTTACAATACATGGAAGAAATCAAGTGGAAAATAAAACAAAACACACGATAAACACTACGTAATTATCTTTTGCCCGATAATAGTATGTGACAGGCCAGAGGCGAGGTTTACATAAACCGGGGAAGCTATTATCTTACGGTAATTAAATGGAGGAGCGATGTGACATTGGGGATACAGTATTTATCAGATTTTAGTCATTGCTCTAAACATCCACATCCAAAGCTACATTTCGACATCTTACTAATAAAGCCAGGAGCTTAGATACATAGTAAAGCTTAAAGGAGTATTCCAGTACATGTTTATCAATGATGTTTCCACATGATTGGTGAGGGTTTGACTCCTGGTACACTTGTTCTTTGGCAATTTAGCGCCTTGGTGAGCACCGCCTCCACTTTATAGACCAGTGACATTGTGTCCATTTGTTATGTTGTCTTTTTATAGTTCAGTCCCATTCAAGAAAATAAGTTGAGCTGCAATAGCAAGAAAAGCCGCTCTACAGTGTACGGAGCTTAGCTTGGGAAACAGTAAAGAATAGTGTTGAACTAATCCAAACGGCAACGTTTGAATCTGTACCGAAATTTGCGGGTTCTGGACCCAGCCACAAACCTACCAATTTGAGGAGAATTGTTGTTCCCCAATGTCCTCAGGAGCTGCAACACTCCCTACAATGGTGGCGTGCCATGCTGACACAGTAGCTATTATGCCGCTCCAGACTTTGCCACTTTGCATTGTTGCTCCCCGATGATATCCTCGGGAGTGGCGACCCTCAGTAGTTTTAATATCGCTAGTGACTTTGCCAGGGCCATTGAAACACTTACAAGCTTTTATAGAAACCACTGCGTTCATCCAAAAACTCCAGTTTTTTGAAGAAGCTGATTTGCAGGGTTCCAAATTATGGACAGTCTTGACCTAAGGTTGACCGTGCATCCTAAAAATAGTTGAGTGCAAAAAAGTTTTTCTGTGATTTGGAAATTGATGACCTATCCTACCCTAAAGTTATGTAAGGAGCTGTGTGTTTCCAGTTCAATTTACTGTATGTTTGCAAGAGCCGCAAATGCTGAAAATCAGTCTATTAACTAAAACAGGTCACTTTAAAGTGATTTCCCACCATAGATATTTCTCCCCTATACCTAGGCCATGCTTCCACAATGGTGAAGCGTTGATGTGGAGGTTACAGGGGGACTTTCTGCTGATAGATATTGCAATCGGACCACGTGATATGACACTTATCCATTATCCTTTAATTCCTTATGTTACATGTGTTTAATGACCAACTACTCTAGCAAACTGAGCTATGTAGAGCTAAGGCCTCATTCACATGGCCATGTGTACACAGCATGTTGTTTGTTGCCTGTAAGACATTGACTTCTGAGTTCTGCTTGTCTGCCAATATCCATTAACAGTGACTGGTCACAGTACAGATCTGTGCAATAACTGGGCCGTCTCTATAATTAGTGTGTGGCTAGTCAGCACATCCATGGTGTGGTGATACGTGGTGCATGCACTGTGATTCACCGCACCATGACCATGGACAAAAGATATCAATAGGGACCGTGAAATAGCAGCTATTTATGCAACCACCTTACAGACCCCAAACACGGTTGTGTGTTAGGCTTTAGGCACAGTCATTGAAGGCTGAAGGGGACATCAAAATGTCTGCCATACCTGTGTGTTAAAGGGTCTACCTCATTAGAACCATTCATCAAGTAAGGAATAAAGGTCAACTGGAAAGTGTCCAACTCTTATAGGTGGGGATAGTTTCATATGGACATGAGAGGCTTCTATTAGAGTACGTAGGACTTATTTCCAAGTTGGGTCAGTAAAGGGGTCTCAAGCAAACGCCCTAGGTTGCTTTGATCAGATAATCTCTAAAAAAAACCCATTCTGCTATTAGGGATTTTCTATTCCTGCCTCTACAATATGTTCTTTATCCGTGAAGTTCAGTATTTTTCAGTAGCTGACAAAGCTGCAATAACACTTTGACAATGAGTTTTGAAGTGCTTGCTGGAGATCAGATATGAGTTGTGACAAGAGCAGCACTTGTGAATTTTCTGCATCCTCTATTCTAATAATCCTTTGTACCAGGAACCTTTTCCAGCTTCACCTTAGAAATGTTTAGATAATGAGACCAGCAGCTCTTCAGCATCAAAAAGACCCTCATCGTAGAAAAATAAGGCCGGGGATAATGAACCTCAAGCTCTTGATATCTCCACAAAGTAACAACAGTTATACCATGCCATTATTTTATGTTAGTACATTTTGTACAATGCCTTCATATTAAAATCAGAGACGTCAACTACCAGCCATCTGACTGCTAGTGATATTTCAGTTCTTCGAAATTAAAGGGATTGTTCTACAAACAATAACTATTACCTAAGATGTTGCCCTTACTCCCTTATTTCCTTCGTAGGAGGAGTCTTAATAGTTATCGCATCAATCCAAAGCTCTGCTCCTGTCCTGACAAGCAGGGCAGAAACCTATTTCTATTGGACAGTATCTATTGGTGCAAATAGGTGAATCAACTGCTTGGCCCGATTTTTTTAGTTAATGGTGCATGTTCCTGAAAACTGAAAAGAAGAAAAGCCAAACCATGACATTTTTTATTCCATTTCTATTTTATTTTTTAACTCCGTAGAAATAAAAACCAGTGTATACAGATCCATCAAGGTATTACGGTAATCGCCTGGTTATTGGAAGCGTTCCATGTTCGCCTTGCACGTATCTAGTTTCTTTTAAATTAGTTAAAAGTCACAAAAAATACAAACAATAGCAAAACTTATCTACTTTCCTCTTATTTTCATGTATTTTAAGTTCACTGCTCTTACAGGCCCTCATTGGACCCATTTTAGCCACATTTTGCAGCATATCTTTTTTTTACTGCCTAACTGATGGAAGTCACTAATATAAATAGGGGCGGCACTGGAACAAAAGCAGTGGATTGTGTGGATAAGGGGAGATGACAAGTGCTCATATTTATTTTTATTTTATTCTTTCATTTAAGGCAATAAAATTGGTTAACCTTTTAAAATCTCGAGGGTTCTAATGCAGAATTTGTAAGAAGTTTTTTCTTTGGAATATGTTTATTTAACATGTGCCAATTTTATTACGGGAGTCTTTTTTTTATGCCGGATCGGTTCATTTTAATTCCCCAGAGGCTATATTTGTATTTTTTGTAATTTAACTTAAGCCTTAAACTCATAAATGTATCATTTACTGTAGATTTTAGATTTTCTTTTATTATTATTTCCCTTTTTATTTGAATAGCATTTCTTTCCGGTGGCCTTATCCTATAAGCGGATAATTGCTTTGACTTGTCTAGAAACAAAATATTATTAATAAAATCCTCCTTCTTCCCAGCATCTCATATGATCTTTAATAATGCCTCGCTTTTCTTGTGTCGGGATTGGAATTTTAATAATTTGTTTTGTGATTGTGTTCTGGAGTAAGCCGGCTCCACCCTGTGTATCACAACAAAAAGTCGAGTGGGTAGACCGTCACCATTATATAAGAGCCAACAGGTTTGAGCAGGAAGTCTTGTGTGAGTGGGTTAAAAGTGCAGACATTGTCTCAGTGATTAAGTATAAAAGTGTCACAGGAAAAGATTACTTGTATTTGCTTAGTATATTTACTTGGTATTGTTAGGTCGTCATCAATTCAGCCAGAAGCTAAACCTTTTCTTCCCATCTTGTAGTCAACCAACAATTATACAATTATTAAATCTTTGAATGCGTCTCCCTCTGCTTACATAAGAACATCTTGTGAAAATCAATTCCGGGGCTTGAAGGAAAAATGGAATATGTACATAATGTTGGTAGCGTGATACCTTTTCCTGAATAAGCAAATCAATGGACTATACAATTACCGAAATGAAAGCCCTTGAAGGTTCTTATTTCTTGTAGAGTAGAGTCCTGGCTGCGTCATCAGAAAATACTCCACCGCGTATTCACACTAACGGGTGATTCATATGCGAATTTAGGACAATAGGGGAATAAACCTCTCATGGTTAAGGATTTATTGAACATGAGGTGCCGTTTTATGGTCAATGTATAGTTATAAATGTTATTTATGGTGTTTTATGTGTCGGTTTATGGATGTTTTGGACATTTTCTTAAAAAATACAATCATTGAAGGAGAAACATACATAATAGATGTGTTGGGTTGTTGGATATAAGAGAAACAAGAAAACATACTATGGAAATGAAAAATATCAAGGGCATCTCGTGTTGTCAAAAATGTCAAGTATGAGGGGATCCAAGAGATATCAACCAAAATTATTTGAATCAGGAAACAAAATTGATCCAGTAACTCATTTCCTATGATTAAAGTGGTGGTAGTTGGAAGGTGACTAAGGTCATGTCCTATGTTTAGCCATCAGTGATGGAGATAAATGAGACCTAAATAATGTTGACAGTTTGGCTGACTACAGGAGATAGAAGGTGCATAGGCTAGTACAGTGGTGGCTAACCTATGGCACTGGTGCCAGAGGTGGCACTCAGAGCCCTTTCTGTGGGCACCCAGGCCATCACCAGAGAGGACTCCAGGTATCTTCCTGCAGTCTCAGACTTTCTGTGCACAGAGCTATTTTATAGTGACAGCGCTACCTGGGACTACTGGAGGAGTGGGAAGGTGTGGACAGATCTGGATTATCATTGTAGCTCCTGCTCCGGCCCTGACAATTCTTCAGTTTATGGGACCCTGGAGCGAAGCTACAATGATCATCCAAATTTATTCTATTTTCTGCTTTAACGGTGTCCACAGGGTGCTGATAGCAATGAAAGCTGTGACAGAGAAGGGAGCATAAATCACAAATTAAATTTCTGTGTTGGCATTTTGCGATAAATAAGTGGGTCTTGGTTGTAGTTTGGGCACTCAGTCTCTAAAAGGTTCGCCATCACTGGCCTAGTAGACTCTTCAGAAGGCACTTACATAGTCATATATATCAGATGTACCCACTGTTTTTCGCGGACCTATCCTTCGATAATGTATATAGAGGTGTTCCACTTGCAGTTGTTGGAAATAAGAGTCGGATTTAAAGATGGCTCACTTTTTTTTGTTTGTAGTCAATATCTGACATTGGCTTGCTCCATTCTTATTTGACTTGAATGCTTGGCCCAGCAGAATGAACATGAAGAGAATTCTTGAGTCTTGAGTTTTTAGTCAAAGAAGCATTTGGTCAACAGTTCTCTTGAGTGAATTCTAACTGAGAACAAAAAGTCTCGAAAAGGCAGTACAAGAAACCAGACAACATGATGATAGACCCCACTCCCCAATATTTTTGCGACATGGGTGACATTTTTTGGTAATGAATTCATCAAAGTACCAGTGGTCCCGTTCTACATTTAGAATTGTTGGTGGGAATGCTGAGAGATTCTCCCCCCTAAGATGAGAACATGAGAACTTAGGTAATGATAAGTTAAATTTGACCCTTGAAACTAATTTGATGATCCATTTCTGTTGTGTACTGTTCACACAATGGTTAAGACTTGAGGAATCAGCAAGTATAGGTGGAGGCGTCATCCAGACCCTGAATTTTCTGCCACTTATATGGAGACTGGTCCCCGTTAACTTGGGTAAACAGAAGACTTCATATTCCACAGAAGTATTTAGTTATTTTCTGCCGTAGGATCCAATGCAATTGTGTCATTCATAAAAGTTGTTAATAGCCCATCACACCGAGGGCGATACGCTGAACACAATTTGCTTCAAGCTTTTTAATAATAGATTAGGTTTCCCAAACTGATAAAGTTCCTCCCCCCGCTCCTCTGTCTCTACATTTTGTAAAAGTCTGGCAGGTGTTGCATGTAATAAAAACTTGCCTCGGGCTCCTCATCTTTAGATGATTATTATGGGAAAAACTTTATTGGGAAGTGTACACTATTAGATCCTGCTAGAAGTTGAGTGAATCACCCAGCGAATGCACAAAAGTTAGTTAGAATGATAACTTTTTGGAAACTTTTGTACTGTAGAAGAAACTAATTTGGACACCGTCATTTTATTGTCCCCTCCGTGCTTATTTTCTGATGTTCACCATAGACCAACGAGTCCATCACAATGGCCAAAGACTTCTACCTGGTCAAGAGGTTGTATTGATTTACAGTTCTTTGACATTTATGCATCATACTACATAATACTCGATACTACAGGAGCACCTCAGGGAATACGGGGGGGGGTTGAACTTATTTTTATTTTGCTAGTTAAACCATCAGTGGTCACTCCTGATAGCTGGAGGACACATCAAATAATATCTAGAAGTCAGATAAGGAATTAGGTAAAAGGTTTAAAATTCCTCAATTATTTATGATTATATTAGATCATATATTGAGTATATATGGTGGGGGGATGTTGTGTAATTTAAGTAAGTGGAGTAGAGTTTCAAATAAGATGGATTGGTCTGAGTTCCTATTTACCAGCTGGATGTGGTTTGAGTTTCAAAGGGAGTCTAAGTGAGTCAAAGGGGAATATATCTATATTGTATCTATCAATTATTAAGGATTTGCTATCCATCCATCCATCCATCCATCTATCTATCTATCTATCTATCTATCTATCTATCTATCTGTCCATCTATCTCATATCATCTACTTATCTATATATATATCTATCTATCTATCTATCATCTATCTATCATCTATGTATCTATCTATCTCATATCTATCTATCTATCTATCTATCTATCTATCATCTATCTATCTATCTATCTATCTATCTATCTATCTATCTATCTATATCATATCCGTCTACTTATCTATTTATCTATATTCAAAGAAATGGCAGCACATGGAGAGTTGTGGTGAAAATAGGTGAATTTTGTTCCCATCATCTGTATGGCAACGTTATGTGAGCCTTTTTCAAGGCTATTAAGATGATGGAATAAAAGTTCACCTTTTTTCATCACAACTTCCTGTGTGCTGCCATTTCTTTGAATCTATTTTAGGAGGACCTGTAGCCCGGCACTTTTTTTGCCTGCACCCAACATTACCTAACTTGTTGTTTTTGACAGTTGTGCTGCTTTTAGATTTTCTTTTTGTATGTATGTATCCATCTCGCATCTATCTATCTATCTATCTATCTATCTATCTATCTATTTATCTATCTCATATCTATCTCATATCTATCTATCTATCTATCTATCTATCTATCTATCTATCTATCTATCTATCTATCCTATCTATCTATCTATCTATCTATCTATCTATCTATCTATCTATCTATCTATCTATCTATCTATCTATCTATCTATCTATCTATCTATCTATCTATCTATCTATCTATCCTATTATTCTGTATACAGGCAGCCCCCGGGTTAGGTACAAGATAGGTTCCATAGGTTTGTTCTTAAGTTGAATTTGTATCTAAGTCAGAACTGTATATTTTATAATTGTAACCCCAGCCAAAATTTTGGTGTTGTCATAAGAACCAGGATTAACAATAAAGCCTAATTGCAGACACCTTTAATAACTGTTATAGCAGTTTTTTGTAGCCTGGGGCTAAAGTACAGTAAATTAACAACATCCAGAAGTCCGTTTGTAAGTAGGGGTCGTCTGTAAGTTGGGTGTTCTTAAGTAGGGGACCTGTATTTTATCTATTTATCTTTCTGCTTAGATGTTACTCTGCCCCCTTACAGAGATTTTCCGTACATGGTCCTTTCATCCGAGCACATCTTGATCTTCTCACGGCTTGTAATTTACTTTGTTATACCTAATCAGTATCCAAGACGTGTCGCACCTTGACTGCTTAATGTTTCTCCAACAAAGGATGACAAGATGTGTGTGATTAAGGATGCAGCATATGCGTGAACACTTTGTATAAGCTCAATGTTATCAGACAAAGCACAAGCTCAGACAAAAGGAGCCACACTCATAATTATAACCTCAGATTGTGCATCATAAAGCAATGTAGGTAGTCAAAAGGTGTTTCCAACCACATGTGACAGATCCACAGGATACACTATATATGGTAAAGGTGGAGGCTTGGCAGGTGGGATGACCCATGGTATCACTCGTATCTCGGAGACTTATAGATTTATATATCACTGTAGTGTTGATCACTGGTTCTCCACCAATCATGGGAACTGGAGTCCCATTGTTCCCAAAGCTGAAAGAGAGATAGTCATCATACTGCAACTCCATTCCTTTTGTGGAACTACCAGTCTCATAGAGCTGAATGATCTCACCTGTAGGATTCTCACACCCTCTTTAGAGGATGGACCATGGGGCCCAGATCATGTGATCGGTAGGGATCCCAGCATTCAAAACTCTTCATTCTTCTACAACGTCTCCCCTATTCAGTGGACCAGGAATAGATTGTTTTTATTTGTCACACCTTACGATGTACCATCAGGGTAAGACCTGGGGTTGTCAGAATAATGATCAAGTAATTTGTTGTCACTTCTTTCATATGTTAGTCTTCACTATGTAGGTGAATAGACTGAATTGCACAGCAAACAGCCCATAGCCCTGTACCTGTCCCTCTTATTTCCCCGGAGGTCATTGAAAAAAACGTGGATGGGGGAGGGATCACGGAATAATCTCATCTTGATGATCAAAGGGTGTATTTGCCCAAATGTATCTAATGACCAAGTGTGTTATTTCTTCATGTCTGTAGTTATAAAAATATTAGGAGGTAAAAATACTAGAGGTGATTTAATGCCACCTCATGCCAAATGTTTTTTGAAAACTTGTGCCAGACATTCTATTCACACACTGGGGCACATTTACTTACCCGGTCCATTCGCGATCCTGCGGCGCGTGTCTGAAGTGGAGTCGCATCCTGCCAGGATTCACTAAGGTCGTGCGCCCGATATCCACCAGGTGTCGCTGCTGCGCCGAGGTCCGCCAAAGTACACCATGTTCTTCTGGTGCTTGTAAGTGCGTGTCAAGCAACACAATTTCTTTTTTTAAATACCGCGTTTTTTTCCGAATCCGTCAGGTTTTTTCCGACGGCCATGCCCCTGATTTCCATTTCCATTCGATTTCGCATGCAAGCCAGCGCCGATCACAATCCGATCGCATGCGCCAGGGCAATTCGGACCCTTAGTAAATGAAATATGATACAGTTTTTTCCAATGAAAGCAAAGGATACAGAAATGCAACATACTGGATCCATTTTTCTTTCCTCGATATCTGCCTAACAAATTTTTTAGCACATTTTTTAAACACAATGGACTGTTCCAACGATATTGGCATCGAGTTACATCGATTCTGACGCACTTAGATTTACGTGTTTGCTCACTTTTAGTTTATGTTACAGTTTAGAATTTGTAAAAAGTTTTTGAAAAATCATTTTGTTTTTCCTTTTTCCTTTTATAAGTGAAAATACATTTTTCCTGTACCAAAGGGTTTTAGCTACAATAGAAATAATAGTGGATATAGACATGATAACGATCCCCTTGTGCCTTAGGGTTCACTATAAATTCAGAACTACTCGTGAATTTTTAGAAATTTTTACGTACAGCTGATCCAGACTTATAACTGTTATCGCAGGGTTTGAATAGTACAATCACAGTATGTAGAGACAGGTTGAGTAAGTTTTTTTTAGGGAACAAAACACCCTTTAGCACTATTTCTATAAAACACAGTAAAGACTTCTTGCAACAACCGTAAATACGTAGTAAATCTTTTCCTGCATGATTTATTGCTCTTTGCCTATAACGAGTGTCTTTAAGTCGTTAAAAACCCCCAAAGGTCACGTCTCACGTTGTCTGATCCCGCTGAGATGACGCATCGGTCTTCAAGAAATCATGCGAAGAACACTTTAACGCTTTTTGGATAAGAGTCAATGCATGTAGATGTCATTTCCCTTCTAGGACACCTCTTTACGTCCTGTATTCATTGCCTCACTGTCTGAGTCCTAATATTATTCCCTTAAGAAGATGTTTCATGAATGGAAGCAAAGTCTAGGGTTGTGTCCACCACCAGAATCTTCAGATCGTCCATCATGGGAGACTTATCCTTATCCTTTCACATAAAATGACCTGTAATAAGCGAGTCATCCTCTGAATGAATGTTTTGGAGGCTGTAATCGAGCTCTGCTACAGACTATACATTTTACTGCTTGTAGACGCACAAATGACTTGAAAAATGTCCCGAGTGTTGAAACTTGTGAGTGATCGGCTGAAAAGTTATAATTTATTTCTGCTGCTTTTCTCTTAGGAACCTTTGATTTAGAAAACAGAACTGGTGCAGGTTTCGGGTTTCTTTGTTTCTCTGTTTTTTTCCTCTCTTCCTTAAAGTAATAACATTTCTATCTTGCTCCAGTGAGCAGTAGTACAAATGTGAAACCCTGTATTCACCAAGGGGCATGACTGGAATAATGAAACACAGGGGAGTGTTCCTCGGCTTAATATTGTGCACTTGTGAATAAGAGTCTGAGCGCTTTAGGTTTAAAGGGAATGTGAAAGCGGATGTGTCATTCAAATGTAAGATATTAGATTCTAGAATTAATGGAACGTCCAAGCTAAACTGATTCTTGGTGTTATTTCCGGTCTTACTTCTAAGGGATGATATATGCAGGACATTTTGGTTGCGCTTCCCATTCAATTCTTGTACTAGACATAACAAAACGGATCAGTTTTTCTTAAAGGAGTGTTCCTTTAAGAAGAGGACTCTATGTACCAAACTAGTATGGTTTTCTTCTTGAGTTACATGGTACTATCTACTTGTGTACAGCTCAGTGGCTTGTACTGTTGGCTCTCCTCACTGGGGTCCTGGATACGAATCTAACCAAGAGCAACAGTGGATGAAATTGTGTTTCCTTTTTTTCCTGGTGGGTTCATATCAAAGGGGTTATCCGAGGGTATAAAAAAGCCCATTGGTGGCCAGAATGGGGTGGGCTAAAAAAATAAACACGTACTTACAACCCGGTGCCCTCCCGGCCTCCAGTGCTGTGATCTCTACAATCCATGCACTGTGTAAACAAACAGGGGCACGGAAGGCGCACTGCGCTCAGCTTCCGGACGGTCGTGGTGGCCCGCCGAAGGCTGAATGCAGCGCGGCTTCCATGCCCCTTTTTGTTTATATGGGGCACAGACCTGAGAGATTAGCAGCTCTGGAGGCAGGGAGGGTGCTGGGAGGTAAGTACATGTTTATTTTTTTAACCCGCTCCATCCCACCACCAATGTATTTATTTATACCCTCGGATAACCCCTTTAAAAGCTGCATTAGTGTAATTTTAAAGCATGTTAAAGCACCACCTTGTCCAAGCATTATCATCTGCATATAATATAGAAACTCACTGATATATATATATATATATATATATATATATATACTTATACTTATTATTCCTGTCCATTATGCCAATTCTTAGCAATTCCCATTTTAATCTATATGTTAAGTAGGAAGTTGGTTCTTCCAAGTCATGTTCCTAACCCCTAAATACCTCTATTCCTGCCTGGACCACTAACCTCTCCATCAGTCTTGTGGGAATCATGGGGTGATGCGGGAAAAATGCGGGAAGGGGTTTAGTTGGTAGTAGCAGTTTTCCCAGCACACAGAGACCAGAATCAGAAGTCCAGCTCCATCTTCTTTGTAGTGGTCATCTTTAGGAACTACATGAACTCTATTCACTTCGATAGGAGCTCAGCTGTTCCTACATTGTGTCTATATGTCTGGTGTGTTGAATGTTGGACCCTCTCCTTTTGATGTAGTCTCCTATGGCTAAGTCATCAATATGAAAAAAATGTAAAAACTAGGGATGAGTGGACATACTTCAGTTCAAGTCCGACCGAACCCGGACCAGGAACACGCCCCCAGTAACACCAATAATTGGGGCTGGCACCAATCGGGGTATTAATTGTTTGTGCACTATTACTTATGTACCAAAATGACATTGCCTAACTACCAGATCAATTTGAATGTTACCAGTAACTTTGCCGGCAACATCCGAGATCAGTGGCAGCACCTTTTGCAGCCATTACGGTGGGGGATTTGAGCCAGACCCGAACCCAGACCGGGGCAGTTTGTGAACTTTACCATTTGAGTCCGCTACTCCCTAGTAAAAACCCCATTTAAAAACTACACAACCCAATACAGATTTTCATATAAAACACAATAAGAGTCAGTTGTGTACACGAAGAGGTTAATTAAATCTTTATATGTAAATTACGGCTGTCATCTCATCCCCTTTCCTCCTCCTTTTTCTTTCTTTTAAATTACCTCAAGGGTGACTGACTGCTGACAACAAAAGTGGCAAAAAATGCCGGAGAATGAAATAATGTCAGGAGGAATTATACGTCTGCATTCATGGCAGCGCAGGCTGAAAAGACGGAGTTAACTTATGCTTAGCAGGCATTTGCATTAAAATGTATCCCGAAAGCAGCTCCAAAGAACAGACATAGCAATTAACTTGTACAACACATTGGTAAATGGCGTCATCATTGTTAGGTTGTGTGCAGAGGCGCATCAAGCAAACAGATGTATTCTGCCGCTGTACGGGGGGGATAGATGCTACTATGTATTTTCTACAAAAACCTTATTTTTAAGTCACTGCCTAAATAGATGGTACATTGTACAGAGCTTAAAGGGGCTTTTCAGATTCAAAATATGAATTATATATCCACCTAACAGCCCCTAAGTAGAGGTCCAACACATAGCACCCCCACAGCTTTTATCATGAGCTAATATACATAGAATGGAACAGGAAGTGGACAGCGCCATTCTCTGTGTGGTGGCTGAATCAAGTCACTACAACTTTGCGCCAAGTCAACTGAACGGTAGGTAATCTGCAGTAACCCGGTCTGGCCACTACACAGAGAATGGAGCTGTCTGTTCTATTCATGGGAGTGCTGAGTGTCTGACAGATTCATTCTCTTAGTAGTTGATGAGACTAGTGCACCCCGAGTCTATTGTAGAAGAAATTACCCAAATTTTATCTAATTTTCCTAAAAAAATCTATACCATGATTATATATTATAAATTGCGGAAAGACTGCAATAAAATTTTCTGTCTTTTGTTAGATTTTAAGTTTAGTTCCTTCAACATTAATGGGACAGAATAGGAGGGAGAATTGTGTGAAAACATAATTTTCCATAATTTATATTATAATAGTTATTCTTTAAATACAAGGACAAAGTATTCTGGCTTTTAAGTGAACAAAATACTTTTTGGAGACATTTATATTCCAGACTGGCCCAGGCTTTCTATGTAATGACCGTTCTTCCTGTTAACATTTATGTTAAATTTTAGGTGTTTCTTGAGCTATTAAGAGCCTTTTCCTTCTTAACATTGTTTAGTCTGTGGCGTTAGTAGTATAGCGGTCATATGGATGACATTATTGTAAGGGTAATTGTAATAATAAAGCAAGATGCTTAGTCTTTGTGCACTGATGTAAATAAAAGCAGCCAACTTTGAGAAAAACCAATACTAGACGCAAGATAATAGCAAGTTAAGAGGATATACAAGGAGCCTCACAGGAGGTTTGACCATACACAGCTGCAGACAGTGTAAGGCATTGGCCCTGGAGATGTACGTAACCATACCTTTGTGTGTGTTGTTAGTAGCAGAAGGACTGTAAAAATGGCATTTATATTCCAGGATTGCAGCTGGACCTGGAGTACTGATGTTCTAACCCTAATGTGTTGTTTGATCTCTGCATTTAACCTTCTCTGAGCTGTAATATCTAACCACAAGCCTTATACATCCCTTATGTAGGGCCTAGAGGAGGGGTTGTACTGTGGCGAGTGAAGAGACCTCACACATCTCTGTGTTCACTGTTCTTATGGTCGTTGTTGAATTCACAACAATCAAACTTGATATTTTTTTATTGATGTTTTATATTAAGGATGGACCATCAATATGTCATCGTTCTGGGTATCAGTCGATCAGCTGGTTGGTTCTGCAGTTATCCTTAGAACCACTCATCTTACAGATGGCTTTATGTGGTGGTTGTTAATCGAAACTGCGTGCACATCTCCGATGTAGTGTGTGGCTTCTACAGAGACCATGGGGTCGTCTGCTTTCAGCAATGTAATCAGAGTTGTTCCAGGCTTGACCAACCAAGGAATGGATGTTGACCCACCATCATAGAATAAGCCATCAATAAGAAAATCATGGACAACCCCTTTAATACCTAACTTACAGTTGTATCTAAGCTATTCTTCTTTATCAGGTGCCTTGTGTACATCATTGTTGACAGACCATCTTCGAAATGCCCAAATCTTACCGAAACTTGTCTGTAATATTTCAGATAAATGACAACCAACAGGTCTCATCTATTGTTTGAAAGTTTGCACTTTATAAAGTTAAACCAAGTCGATCTGACAGCACAGAGCTTTTCTTTCTCCTTTCAGACCCAAGTTTTCTGTTTATTGTACTGGTTTTCCAAAGTCTTTTATAGGACAAGTCAAAATAAAGGACTCCCTGTAGCCCGTAGGACCGGGAGAATAACAAATGAACACAGTCATGTTTCATTAAAATACTTCCTTACGAATGGAGTTGAAAGACGGTACAAAAAAAATCAAGGGCCTATAAAGCTTGTATTTTTGTCCTTTATTTTAAAGATGAAACATTCCCACAGTTACGGGAGCTGATCTGAGATAGAAGGCTAGGTGCTCTACGGTTGATCGGTAACTTGAGACGGAGCTTTACCTTTTCTTCGAGGTAGGACCTTCTTTTTGAAGGAGGGAAGAATATTTAAACAGTTTCTTTTAGAAAGCCTACATTTCAGCAATTGTTCAGTTCACAGCTTTCAGCACATAGTCCTGGGCTCTTTAGTCGGGAGAAGAACAGCAGGCCGGTAACATGAGTAAGGTCTTGTGCATTTTAATTAGTTTAAAAGCCAGTGGTGGATAAAAGCCGGGATTTTTCTTCATTTTTATTCCACGTTGACTGGTTTAAAGATGCCTTTGTCAAGCGAGCTGGTTTAACCTAGCCTAAGTGACCATCTTTCTATAGATGCCGCGTTGCTTAGGCCTGCTTTTAGTGGGGTAAAGGGGATTAGGGAAAGCTAATTAACAAGCACTGAGATCTTTGAGATGTGAGGAGGGACTTTGCATCCATCCGTGAGAGGCAAATCTTCTCTGGAGACCATTATGCTACTCCAACAATTAATGCCGGAATATTTTAGGCGGTCTACTGTGTTTACATTCTCTTCTCTGCTTGGAATACCGGCACTGTCTCTTGCGTACAGCTGGTCTGACAAGTCTGCCCAGTGTATATGTTTCACAGTGTGTGTATGTATACATGTATGAGATGAGTTCATTTGTATCTAATGGGAGTGAGCTGTCATACTTTCTGTGTATTCTGCATTTACTTTTATCACAACTTTCAACTAGTAGAAAATGTATGTAGAAAATTCAGTGATTTTTTTTTTAAGTTTATCCTTCACCTAAATAATCCTTAAAATAGTTTTCCTACTATGTATCCCTACCCATGCCGAATGGTGGATGGTTGTTTAGATGCTTGGGATTTAACCATGGGAAACCCAACTAATCCCAAGAATGAAGGTCTCTAAGTTCCTCCATATTTTCTGAAAACTGAAATGTGTGAAGCGCCTGGTCAAGAACCTGCAGATACTCGAAAGCATCCTTTGAAGGTGCACCTACCATCTCCTATGACCACTGGGGATTCAGGCTGATGAATCCCAATTACAAGACATTATTAATAAAACAAATGGGTATTATTGTCACAGTTACATACACTAAGGTCACCAAC